>NC_142312.1:25408181-25559696 GCF_054855325.1 Carica papaya | reverse complement strand
CCAAAAGTTTTTCCAGGGTGAAAGGGATTTCTCTCCAGTTTTCCAGTTAATCATAAAGCCACCAAATTATCAACAGGACTTAGATAAAGCTATCCATCAATTCACACAAGGAAGGGCTCAGGCAATAACAAACAATGGAGTGTCTGTCACATGAAAGTCAGGATAACCGAGAATAAATTGTTAAATTGGCTTACCTGGCTGCTGCTGAAACTCTTGATAACCTTCTCGTTGAGTGCTAGCTAGTGAAGATGCTGAGGTTGCAGAAACATTAGCAATCAATCTATTATAGCAGACTTGACCTAACGTGGTAGTGGAGGAAAGAAAAGTGAGAAGAGAGCAGGTTGGAGGTTTGCAGCGAAACCATACCCAAATATTTATTCAGGACTTTGATCGAACAGGTGATGAGCACACGGTGTAAATCCGGTGTCACAACCAACCTTCATCTTCAACAACCGGAGGACAACCATAGCCGACTATATATATACACATATATGTATACATATATATATATATATATATACTATGTGGTGTAAACATATTGAGCCAAGAATATAATTTACATTTCACATTTATTAAATTTTGTATCAAGTCATGTATACTTAATTATTCTCAAAACAAAGTGAAAAAACAAGCTTTTAGCCTGTCTAGTAGGAAAGCTTGACTGATGATTCTTCTACGTGGAGCCCATTTCAGATCCTGGTGAAGAAAGAGCCAAGTCACCAGAAAATTGGAGAGAGGACTTGTATCTGTCGTCCAGAAATCATTGAGCTTGCCAAACACCTTCTTTCATATTATTTGGATTCATTTTAGGTACCTCTGTACTGAGCCTATCCACATAAAATAATCTTTGTCCTGCCAGTATTCTTTTCAATTCAGTAAACAAGACAAAAACAACAGACATGTACAAGAGAAAATTAATTAAGCAAGACTTACCGTAAGTGTTCACCAAGTGATTAAGCAAGGGGGTGACACGAGTAACAAAAAGACAAGAAGAAAAAGACAACTATGCTTTATTAACATCAAAGAAACTCTAAAAAATGTAGAAACCAAGGTTGAAGACAAACCAATCTTAGCAGGCAGTCAAGGAAGGGAGCATCAGACCTTCTAGATGCGGAGCAGCATAAAACCACAGAAAAGCTGAACAACAAGAAAACAGAATTGCAAAGAAGAGCAGGTCAACAAGACAAATAACACAGGGCCACTTTCTGATTCTTCTTTCTACTTGAAAGTTATTTGGTTTATTGGAGTGTCTACATCATCAGAAACGATTTTTTTCTGACATCTTTGTCCATATTCTTCCAATTATTTATACAACTTTACTACAGAGGATAATATTTGTCAGTACATGTAATACAGTCATAGTTTTTCCACATGGCAGATGTTCTTTCAAGCCCCACAATGGGCATTTACTAAACCAAGAAAAAATAGTGATAAGATTTGTTTAAGCAAGTGGTTACACTTTGCCTACACCAGCTTCTAGTGGAGACTTTAATCACCAGATGTAAATGGAAGGAAAAGATTATAATTGGCGCTAGATCTTGCGTAATATCATGTGGGCACCATGTTGGGGACGCATGGTAATAACCATGTAAGGCGCATGAGTATAGGACGGGGAAAGCTCGAATGTGAAATGCTGTAACATCATTGACAAAGCCATTTTTGCTTCTATTAGAGCAAAATTTTGGCCGATACAAATCCTAGGACCCCATGCGAAAGGGAAGAACGCAACTTGGTTCTTTGTAGCCTTTGATACTCCATCTGCAAACCTCTCTGGTTTGAACTCTCCTGCATCCTCACCCCAGAATGTAGGATCACGGTGGATTATGATTGTTGGCAGAGTGACTTCCACTCCGGCTGGTAGTACCAAGTCTCCAAGTCTCATCTCTTTGTCAACTAATCGACCAAGTCCCGCAATAGGTGGATAGAACCTTAGAACCTCATACAAGATCATCGTTACCTATACAGGATTATTCAAAAGTGTTGTCAGTTATCCAGGGGAATTAGTTCCAGGAAGCATAAACATTTTAAACATTTTATTTCCCCAAACATTAAGACAGTTTAGAAATGTAACATACAAGGGTAAAGGAGAGACAAAATTGTTGGGTATTAAATCTGATTGTTAGTTAAATCCATTTTTTGACAGTAAAAAGATACAAGACACTCTCTGTTGCATTTAAGTTTTTGGTTTTTAAGAGCTTGCTAAAACAAGATTTGAATCACTGATTTTATAATTTAATCCCAGAAAACATCTATATATAACAAAAAGAAAGATAAAATTACTTACAACTTTAAGCTGATTCAGTCCATCAAAGTCGGGTTTATTTTTGCCAAAGACTTGCAAAACCTCCTCTCGTGCACAAGATTGCCAATTTGTATGTTGTGCCAATAGAACCATTGTCCAAACAAGCAATACAGAAGTTGTCTCTTGGCCGGCAAAGTAAAATATCTTGCACACTTCGATCACGTCGTTAATGCTCATCCTAGTAGTCTTTTTATCTCCATGTTCTTGAATTCCTTTAGAATTGGCCTCCAATAGTATACCTAGCAAGTCTTTGTTTGCAACCTCCCCAGCTTTCATTGCACTTTCTCTTTTGCTGATGATTGCTTTAGTGAAACTTGAATTTCTTTGTCAATTTCCTTCAACCTCTTGTTAAGCTTTGTTGGAAGAAATCTGTGGAAACAAGTGTAGTTATGGTGAAAAATGGTAAAAGAAAAAGAACATCTTGTTAAGCTTTCGCTCCAAGTGTAGTTATTTTGAAGAGAATCATATTCAACACAGAATAGCTCAGATTTACCTCCATCCTGGAATATAAAAGGATCGTACGGCTTGAACTGTAAGTTTTGCAAGTTCATCTTGGAGCTGAAAAATTCTTCTGCCTTCCTGATAGCTACTCCCAAATGCTGTCCGAGAAATCACATCGCTCGTCATATTTGTGAGATAAGGCCATACATCCAACTCACACCATCCCTCCATAGAAACTAACTCCTCCCATTAACTGATCAGATCACTGCAACTGTGGTAGAATGCAGGCACCATATTCTGCCAAATTTGTTTGAAACAGATGATTGAAGAAAGGAAACAACAAACAGAGAGAATGAGTTAATGTACAAAAAGAAAGCAACATAAAGCAACAAAACGTAGAAATACATCAAGAACCTCGCTGTTATAGCTTAAGCACAAAAATTGCTTAATGATTTGATGTCTGTACTGGTGTCTAACTAGTGATTATGATACCTTCTTTTATCCGCAACCTTTCAAGGGTATAACCTTTTACAAGTTCATTTGACTTGGTGGAAAAGATAAAACCCTCTGCTCGTACCAAATTAAGCAGATAAGCAAACAAATAGTGAAAAGAAAGCAATAAATGATAACCTTGAGCTTCTCTAGTAGAAACGCTTGATTAATGATTCTTCTATGAGTCACCCATTTCTCACCCTCGTGAGCTACAAGTCCAGTAACCACATATGCGGCCAGAGGGTTCCCACCTGGCTTCTTGAAGTCATTGATCTTGATAAATACTTCTCTAATATGTTCTGGGTTCGTTAGAGTCACCCTGGGCACCACTCCGAGCCAAATAAAAGAATTTTTTCCTGACAGCAGTTTCATAATGTTACAGAAGAACCCAATACCCATGAAGTTGAACAACACAAAAATTGATACAAATTAACAACAAAAGCACACCCACATAATTAAAAGATCGATAGAGAAGACAATCAAACTAACTGTTGTTACCATATTTCTGCGTCATCTTGCAGAAGAAGGGGGAGACCCGAGGGAAAATATCGTCGGTTAGCTTAATGGGTTTGGACATTGCTTGTTTTGTCGTGTCGGACAGCTCTTTAAGGTCTCCGTAAACAAGCCGATATGGGTTGCCGGAGAGACCCTGTCGTCTCAGGCATCGCTCCAGCTTCTTTGGCTTCAACCACGCCCAATTCAGTATTCTCCATGCCCATATCAGGGTTACAGCCAAAGCAACCCAGACTGCAAGTCCTGCAACTGAAATTTGGAGTTCCACGAGTGGACAGGAAAAGGATAAAAATGCATCAAAGTCCGGTGGAGCTAACTTAAAAAAAAAAAAACCAGTGGGAGCAGATTCCAGAAGCAGCAAGTATACCGTTATTACAAATCCATAAAGAAGATTTGTCTTGTAGCTAGACTATAAATATCATATGGACATGAATTTTTTATGTTTTTTTTTTCTTTTTACTTGTAGTTTTTATGGACGTGCATGTAATGAGTTACATACACGTCGAGTGTAACTATGATCATCATAAATAAATTTGGAAAAACAATACTTAGGTTATCTGTAAAAAAAAATAAAAAATAAAAAATAAAAAATAGCTTTCGAACTTGTTTAAAGAGTTACAATTAAATTTTGAACCTAACCACCATATTTTTCTTCTTTTTTGAATATCATTTTATCTAAACTAACTCTATATTTTTCTTCACAATTTCTTTTTATTTTTTTCACAAAATAATTATTAAGAAATTTAAAAATATATATTATGAATGATATAAACAAAATAAATAAACTGGTGATATCAATTTATGGAGATCATTAACGCAATAGTTTGATAGCCAAAATCGCCTGTATATAAAGTAATCTAGCTTTAGGATATTCTGAAAAGTGAGGAAGGGAAAAATATATAAAGGTACAATGATAAACACCACCCAGGTCAGGTCAAAGGCTTCAAAGTATAGATAACTTGACTAGGAATCCGGTTGTCAGTATCTCAAAACAAGTTTCAAATAAACAATGGAGTTATGTGGTAACAATACAAATTTTGTCAAACCTGTAGTACCAGGCAAATGGTTCTACATCTTCATCTTCACCATCTATCTTGGTTTTTCAAATCTTTGGACAGAGTTGAATGGAGACTGCACTCTGTGTCAAACCGTTTGTTAGTGAAATTACAATACGTATTGGCCAAAAGAAGCAAGAATTCTGAAGCTTAATGCTCCAATCATGTTGGGATAAGATAGAAAATTTGACAGAAAGGAGGCAGAGCAAAATGAACCTAAGAGTAAGTAGAAGGGAAATGTTTTTATTTGATGTCATACGTTTGCAGCTTACACAATATATATAACCATTAGCAATGACACCATAACAGAAGAAAACAAAAATGAAACAGAAAACAGGGCAAATGAAACAGAATGCAGGGCAGGGAATACCGTAACAGAAGAAAACAAAAAAAAGCAGGAAAACATACAGTAGGAGAACGTACCAGCACTGGTACGTGGGCAATGGACAAAAGAAAAAAGAAATAAAAACGGTTACAATTAAATATATTAATTATTCTTAATAGGATAAGATAACCTGCAACCTATGCTACTTCGAAGGTATGGAAAAGGGAGGTAACTTATAAGCATTACTTGGCTGACTGTTTATATCTTAAATGATTGTTTCTGTACAAAAGTGAAGCAGAGAGGGATAAAAAACTTTTCTTTTTTTATGTAGTATGATATCGAGAACAGAGTTTTTTTTTTATCTTTGTCTTTCTTATTGTTATTTATACACGTGCACACCACTCTTAACAACGCAACAACCGGTTAACTAGTTATTAACTAACACTTAGTTACAAAACAACAAACTAGTTGATCTTTAACAAACTAGATATTAACTAACTAGTTAATACTCCCACCCCCTCTCCTCAAGTTGGACTTTGGTGGACATCTGCCACGTCCAACTTGAGAACAAGACTTTTGAAGGCTGGAGATGGAAGAGGCTTGGTGAAGATGTCAGCTAGCTGGTTTGCTGATTTTATAAATTTTGGTGCAATAATTGATTCTTTTTATCTTGTTGCGAACGATATAACAGTCAATATCCAAGTATTTAGTTCTTTCGTGAAATACCGAATTAGCGGCTATATGCATAACTGCTTCTAATTCTTTTAGAATGTACATAATCCACAGTAATTCAGATACTGTCATTGCCATGGATCTGTATTCTGCTTTTGCTTAGCTACGACTCACAGTTGTTTGCTTCTTTGTCTTCTACGAAATCAATGAAGATCCTAGGAATATATAGTATCCAGTGGGAGGTTTCCGAGTCTCTGAACATGTTGCCCAATATGAATCATAATAGACAGTAATCTCGAATGTATTTTTGGCTGAAAACAAAACACCTAATGATGGTTCTTGCTTTAGATACTTAAGGATATGATGCACCATTTTCATATGTATTTGTCTCGGGTGCTGAACACATTGACTGTTGTTGGATTGAGTAAGCAAGGTCTAGACAAGTAAGACCTAAGTAAAAAAGTTTTCCTACAATACTCCTATATTTTGAGGATCCTTAAGCAATGGTGAATTGTCTGAATGTAATTGTTGTTCTTTTAGAAATGAAGTGGATTTAGGTTTTGCACCAAGAAGACCAGTATCCTTGAGTATGTCTAATATATACTTCCTCTTATTCACATATATCCCATTAATTGTTTTCATGATCTCCAGGCCCAGAAAGTATCTTGCATCTCCCATATCCTTAATAGTGAACTTTTCATCCAACGCTTTCTTTAGCTCATATATTTATGTTTCTGAGTTACCAGTAATCAGCAAGTCATTTACTTAGACAAGTATGAATGTAAAAGTTGATCCTTATGATAGATAAAAAGGCAATGATCATGGGCTGATTGCAGGAATCCATAGTTTACTAGAAAAAGTGATAATTCTGAATTCCACTGTCTGGATGTCTGTTTTAAACCATAGACTGACCTCTGGAGTTTGCATACCTGCCCCTTTTGTGCCTTTTCACATCCTTCTGGAGGTAGCATATAAACTTCTTAGATATCCGTGAAGAAATGCATTGTTGACATATAACTGGTGCAATACTCATTGTCTAGCTGCTACAACAGCTATCAAAAACCTCACTGTGACCACCTTTGCCACTGGTGAAAAGCTATCAAAATAATCTCTTCCCTCCACTTGATGATATCCCTTTGTCACTAACCTTGCGTTGTACCTATCTATTGTACCATCTATTTTTAACTATAATTTGTAGACCCACCTACTCCCAATCATTGATTTTCCAGGACGCAATGTAGTTAAAGACCAGGTCTGATTTTCTTCAGCTATTTCAGCTCTCATGGCTTCCAGCCATTCCTCGGATTGCCTTGCTTCTTTATAGCTTTTTGGTTCCTACAATATGGTTATATTTGCCAAAAAATTTGCATCCTCATTGTTCACCTTTGGGCTGGAAATAAATGGAAATGTGCTTGGTAAATGCGGAGAGGTTATGACTGCATTTGTGGATCTACAATTGACATTACTGACATATTCTTCCAACCAGCTCGGTTTTCTCTTTATTCTGATACTTCTTCTTTGCTCTGGAGATTCTGTATCTTCTGTTTCAGCATCACATCTGCAGTGATCATCAGCTGGTGTATCTGCTGGTGCATCAGGACCAGGAGCTTGAACATTATCCCCATTAGTTGCATGAACAAACCTTAAGTTATCATCGTGATTAACACCTGTTCCAGCCACTGGAACTTGGGGTGAGCTTATTGAGGCTTCCATGTGTTATGATCTCCATAAGGAAATTGGTTCTCAAAGAAGACGAGATCCCTAGACACCATAAATTGATTTCTACCAAGATCAAATAGCTTGTAGCCTTTCTTCCCTGCAACCATCCCCATAAAAACACACTTGGATGCTCTTGAGACAAACTTATGCTTGTTTGGTTGAGTGTTTGTGGAATAGCATAAGCATCCAAAAACCTTTGGTCTGTTGTAATCAAGGGGCTTTCCATATAATATTTCACATGGGGTTTTCCATTATAATATTACTTTCGGCAATCTGTTGATGATATATGTGGCATGTAGTAGAGCTTCTCCTCAAAAGTTGATTGGCAAGGCAGCCTGAAATAATAAGGCTCAAGCTACCTGCAATAAATGTCTGTGTTTCCGCTCTAGCCTCCCATTATGCTGAGGAGTATACGAACAGGTTGTATGGTGCATTATACCCATCTCACCAAAGAACCTTTGACAAGTAGTACTCAAGAATTCAGTCCCATTATCAGGTCTCACTACCTTTACCTTAGTGTCAAATTGATTCATGACCATCCTAATAATTTTTCAAGCAAAAAATCGGCTTGTGGTTCATGAGATAAGTCCAGCTACACCTGCTTTTGTCCTCAACAATCATTAAAAAATAGGAAGCACCCGAAAGTGACACCTGACTGTAAGGACCCCATATATCTGCATGTACCATTTCAAAGAGCACATTATTAAGACTATTACTAATTTCAAATGGCAGTCTTGTTTGTTTAGCTCTAGCACACACATCACATGGTTTATCTATCAAATCATCTTTATTGATATCAAAATGTAATCTTCTAAGTACAAATGACGAAGGATATCCCAACCTGTCATGCCATGAAGGTGTTTTCCTTACTCTGTCAATCATTCCCACATTATTTAACATAAAGCTCGAAGCTGGTTTTCTGGAGATTGTTCTGGAAATTGCAGCATACTTATAAATATTATCTAACTTGAAAGATTCAGAATCAATATAATACAAATTCCCAACTGATCTCCCAACTGCTATTGCCTCATCAGTCCTTTGGTCCTGCGGCAGACAAAAATTAGGATATAAAGTAAACTTAATGCTGTCTGTTTTAGCCAACTTGTTCACCGATAACAGATTGTGATGGAAAGATGGTATGTATAGTGCTTCTTCCAGAATTAATCCTCCACATAAGATTATGTTTCCAAAAAATTCAACCTTTAAAACAGAACCATTCGACAGATGAACTGAGCTTGGTCTTTGAACCTTCCTGAGACTCTGAAATATTGAACTATTCCCACATACATGATTGCTTGCCCCTGTGTCAACTATCCAGCATGTATTTTTTGATAATTTTTCCAGAAATAATACCTGTAAAGTCCTGTGCACAGCTAACAAAATTGTAATCTGATGCCTGCTTTCCCTTCAGCATCCTTGAAAGCTCTTCTTGAATCAGCTTTCTCACAGAAGTCTTCATCACGTTATCATATAACTTTGTTGAATTGTCTGATGTTTTCTCATCGTCTGAGGGAGTGTCCGCCATAGTCACTTTAGTTTTGAAGCTATCTGCTACTCTCTTTTTCATTCTCAATTCTTTGTACCACTCCTGATAGCCATGAAGCTTGAAGCAAGTGTCTTTCAAGTGCCCACTTTCCTTGCAATACGTACAGTATTTGTCCTCTTTCCTTGCTGGCTCTCTTCTATAATTGTTCTTTCCCAAACTAACATTCCTCTGCGAACCAGAAGTAACCACCGCTGTTACATCCACTGCTTCTGCAAATATGCTTGCAACCTGCCGCTGTCTTTCCACATTCATAAGCATCGAACATACTTTATCAATATGAGGGAGAGGATCTAACAAAAGAATCTGGTTTTTTGCTTGATCGTACAACTCATTTAGACCCATCAGGAACTACATTATTCTTGAATTTTCATTTAGCTTCACAATCTTTTCTCTAACTTGTCCCATAAACTCTTGAGCTGAATTCACGTAGAGGAACGAGTCGTGGAGCTCCTTTGCAAGCGAGTTCAAAATCCATGACACGATCATTGCATTGTTGGCGAACCAGTCTTCGTAATCCGTAGAATCGTCCGGCGGCATTCTGATTTTAGCATTTATGAACCAGTGAAATCCCCAGACTCTCATTCAACAGATTCATTGTCGAGGCTCTTCCGGTTGTGCAGCGGTTACAATGATTCTGATTAGTTGCCATCTCACAAGTCGCTCACCCGCCCTGATACCATGTACAAAAGTGAAGCAGAGAGATTAAAGCCTTTCTTTTTTTATTTGGTATGATATCGAGAACAGAGTTTTTTTTATGTCTTTCTTATTGCTATTTATACACGTGCACACCACTCTTAACGACACAACAACAGTTTAACCACAATCATAGGTAACCAACTAACAACCGGTTAACTACTTATTAACAAACTAACACACACTTAGTTACAGAACAACAAACTAACTAACACTTAGTTATAAACAAACAAACTAGTTAATCTTTAACAGACTAGATATTAACTAACTAGTTCATAGTTTCAAGTGAAACTAAAGTCACTTTGGCCCCATATGTTTTCAAAAGCAGGTTAAACGAAGAATATCTTATGAGTTACTATGCAATTACTTAAGGATAAAAATAAAGTCACTGAGAAACATGTAGTGAAGTACAAAAACATGAGAGAACTTCAAAAAACTACGTGTTAATTTGGAAAATCAACTGCAGAATGTGTTGTTCTATTTTATTATGAATTCAGATACGTTTCTAATTCAAATTAAATCTCGATGATTTGATATGAATGTTTTGAATTTATTTAAATTTAGATTTTAAATTTTCTACAAGTGGGATTGATTCAGTGCATGGATTTTGTAGTAAATTTTTCTTTTTTTTTTTGGATTATTGGAAAAAAAATTGTGAGGTTTATTATTTGACATGTTCTTATTGTTAATATTTTATTATTGCGCCAATATATCACTTACAAGTTAGTA
Source organism: Carica papaya (assembly GCF_054855325.1). NCBI lineage: Eukaryota > Viridiplantae > Streptophyta > Magnoliopsida > Brassicales > Caricaceae > Carica > Carica papaya. The sequence goes on along the minus strand of NC_142312.1, from coordinate 25,549,209 downwards.
TTTTGTTCAAAGATAAAATATTAATGGGATTACCTTTATTCAAATTTATTATCATTGTTTCTGATTTAAAGACTTATGTAAGTTATATTTAATTTATTTGTTGTTTTGTTCTCTGTTCAATTTCCAATTTAGCTGTAAATATTTATGCAAATGTGAATTCCATCCTTATATTTAATGACATCAATTTCAAAATGTGGTAAGAGAATATTTTAATTATTTTCGGAGTCATGGATCTAAAACTTACTTTGTGGATTAGTAAACCCACTAAACTCATTGACAAACGTACCTCTGATGCCAAGAAAGAGAGGAAAGGTGGAAACGATCGAACTGTATAAGTCTGATGGTTATGAAACATGTCATTCTTGAAACTTTTCAGGGCACTATGCCTGATAAAATTACTACAGTTAAGAGTTTCTTTGAGGACCTAGAGAAATGATTTGCTAAGAATGAAAAGAGAGAAACTAGTACACTCTTGGTAAACCTTATTTTAATAAGGTACAAAGAGAAAGGAAACATCAGAGAGTACAACATAAAAATATCTTAGACTGCTTTAAAACTGAAGGCACTTAAGTTGGAATTATCTGAAGACTTGTTAGTGCATTTGGTTCTAATATCTCTTTCGCCACAGTTCAGTCAATTCAATATGAGTTATAACTGTTAAAAGACTCCTGGTCCCTTAATGAGCTCATCTCGCACTGTGTCCAATAAAAGAAAAGGTTGAAGCATAAGAAAACAGAAAGTGTTCACTTAGCCATTATCCATAAAGACAACATGAACAAGAAGAGAAAGAAAGATAAAGATGTTGTGGTTTAGGCACCACAAAAGAAAAAACATAAAGAACAAAATGTGAATTGTTGTTTCTTCTGTGGAGTTGCAAGTCATCAGAAGAAGCAGTGCACCAACGCACATAACATACAAAGAAAGGTATATTTCTTAACTTTATTTGTTTTGTTGTTAATTTAACTTTGGTACCTAAACACATATGGTAGATTGATTTTGGTGCAGTAACTCACATCAGTATATTTATCTAGGGTTGTCTGAATTTCGGAAAACTAAATAATGATGCAAGATATATCTATATTGACAACGACAAGTAAGTAGAAGTAGAGACAATTAGCACTTTTAGAGTATTATTAAGAACTAGTTTTTATTTGAATTTTATTTATGTTTTTGTTTTAGATAAATCTGGATATTGTTGTTCATTTGAAAATAAAATATCTAGCCTTTTTCATTATTCAAAATTAGTTGGTACTGCTTCTTTATCAGGTTACGATAATCTATATTTACTTAATACAGTTACCTATTTTAATGAATCTTTACATGTGAGTACACGAGTTATAAAGTATAAATTAACCAATGAGAATTTTGTCTCATTGTAGCACAAGAGATTAGATCACATCTCGAAAAAGAGAATTAAGAGACTTCTATTGGATGGATGAAATTCTTAATTCTCTTGATTTTATAATTTTTGACATGTGTGTTAATTGCATAAAGGAGAAACAAACAAATATTAGGAGTTTAAGTGTCAACAGGATTATGGATGTTTTAGAACTTATACATACAAATATTTATGGACCATTTCCTACCGCTTCTTGGAATGGTCAACAATATTTTATAACGTTCATGGATGATTTTTCTCAATATGGTTACCTCTATATCATTCATGAAAAATCATAGTCACTAGATATGTTTAAAAATTATAAATCTGAAGTTGAGTACCAACTCAACAAAAAGATTAAAAATGTCAGATCTAACCTTGGTAATGAATACTATGATAGATATGATGGATCAAGTGAATAACATTTAGGACCGTTTGTTAAATTCATAAAGGAATACAATATCCTTCTATAATACACCATGTTGAGTTTGCTTAGCATGAATGATGTCGTTGAAAGATGAAATAGACCGCTTAAGAATATGGTGAGGAGCATGATTAATCATTTTTTACCTTTCATAAATCTCTCTAGGGAGATGCATTAAAGAGCGCAATATATATACTTAATAGAGTTCCAATTAAAGTGACGACAAAGGCTCCTTATGAGCTTTAGACGAGCAAGAAGTCTAGTTTAAATCATTTACATATTTGGGAATGTCAAATTAAGGTAAGTCCTTATAGTCTGAATAAAACGAAACTGGACTCAGAAACTGTCAGTTGTTATTTTGTTGGATACTTTGAAAGATTCAAGAGTTACAAAATTTATGATCCCACGACTAAATCAAATTTTGAGACGGAAAATATCCGATTCTTTAAGGACGGTGAGTTTGCGAGGGTAGAGAGAGTTCGGGATCTTGTCTTTGAAGAGGAATATATTGATATTCCCTTGACCGCTATTGATAATGATCAGGATAAGACTTTTATACCTAACATTGCTTAAGAAACAATTTCAGATTTAGACATTATCATAGTAGCTACCGTACATACTTAAGAAGTAATTCCAGAATAGTAAATTATACAACCTCAAGAACTAATGCGATTAAGAAGATCTACTAGAGAGAGGAGAAGTGGAATTTTGGACGATTACATTGTATTTCTCTAAGAATATGAGGTTGACATTGGAATGGTGAAAGTTTTAACTTCCATCAAACCATAGAAAGTTTTAACTCTCAAAAGTCGATTGATGGCATAAAAAGACTATTCAAGTTATTTTGTAACAATAAGTCTATAGTTATGTATTTTAATAAGAACATAAGCTCGATAAAGTCAAAACATATAGACATTAAGTATCTAATTGTTAAAGAAAGAGTTCAGAGTAGATAGATATCTATAGAGTACATCAGGATAAACTCTATAGTTACGAATCCGCTCATTAAGGGATTACGACCTAAGGTTTCTTACAAACACATTGCTCATATAAGTGTTGTATCTCTTAAGGATATATAATTCTAGTGAGAGTTTGTACTTTAGCTACTTTTTAGATTTAAACATGTATCATGTTAAATTTTATATATGGCTTATGTATATTTTGTTATTATATTTTGGTTATAAATAGTTTCACTCATTTTCTCTCTAAATTTATTTAAAGTTTATCTCACTAAGATTTAAAGTATGACCAATTGGAAATAAACATGCTTGGATCACATTGCATGTAATTTTCATGCTACACATTCATGCTTGATCCATGTATTCGATTATATTGATATATGTAACCATTGATGGATTTAGTTACAACAGTTGTAGCGAATCCGCTTTGACCCTATGTTGATATGATTGATGAACTAGATTATTTTAGAATGCATTCAGTAATGATAGCAAAATTCTGAGTACTCATAAAGTTGTTTAATGTACAATTATGAGGTGACACATACAGTACAAGTAGGAGATTGTGGGGTTTTAATTTACCATGTAGTATTAGGTGCAAATTATTGTGTACAAAAGACTATCAAATTAATTGAACGTTTTTAAAGTGATATGATAAGGTTAAGTGTATTTTAGACTTTAGTACATTAAATTAAAATGTGAGCTTTTATGTGTAGAGACCAAAATATTATTTCTAATTTTGTGATACGTCAAATTAAAAATAATGAAAAATAAGGTTATAAATATACGATTATGATCCTCAAATTACACGTAACATTTTTTTTCTGACATCTCATCATCAGAAATAGAGAGAGTGAGAGAACTCCAAAGAATTACGTGCTAATTTGGAAGATCAACCACATAATGTGTTGTTCTCTTCTATCATAGCAAAACAAAATAATTAGTAAACATATGCTTTCAAAAGTCAGAACAAAAAATATAAGAGAGAGAATCACTCGTAGCAATGGTAGATGCGATGTATCCCGATGAAGAAAGAGCTCGGTCAAAAAAATTGGAGAGATTAATGGAGTGATTATTTGTACTTATCTTCCGAAAATCATTAATCTTGCCAAACATTTCTTTCACATCATCTAGATTCATTATAGTCACCCTTGGCACTGGCCCTATCCATATAACACAATCTTTTTCTGCTAGTTACTTTTCTCAATTTGAAACCAAAGTTGAAGATGAAACAATATTAGCAGGCAGGCAGGGAATGGAGCATCAGACCTTCTAGACGTAGAGCAGCATAAAAATGTAGAAAGGCTGAAAAATAAGGAAACAGAATGACAAAAAACATAGGGCCGCTTTTTAGTTCTTTCTACTTAAAAGTTACTTGGATTAATGTAGACTAATGGAGTGTTTACATCATCAAGATTTAACTTTTTTTTCTAAATCTTTTTCCATATTCTTCCTATAATGTATACAACTTTACTATAAGGGATAATATCTTTTACAATCGTAGTTTATCCGCATGGGAGATGTTGATTCAAGCCCTACAATGAGTATTTACTAAACTAATAGAAAATAGAAAGAGTAGAAAAATAACAATAAGGATGGCAAGAAATATGAATTTCCATTAATATTTTTCAAGATACAAAAGAGTGATATATATACACACAAGAAGGTTTCTTGCCTAAGTAAACAATTTCCTTAAATTATGGATGAAAATTATAACACTACCTACTGCAAAATATTATATGCATATTTTACTATTAATAATATGCAAGACCATACATATATATAGTACTTTGTACTTGTAAAACAGAAAATATCTAAATATTAGAAATGCCTAACTTTAAACTTATATTCTTCAAATCTTTCCTTCCCTAATGGCTTGGTCATGATATCTGCAAGTTGGTTCTTAGAGCTGCAGTGAACTAAAGTAGTTTCACCTTCTTTTTCAGCTTGATTCGACGTGAAACTTGACTTGTATGTATTTTATTCTGCCATGGTTGACTGAATTTTTAGCCATAGCCAAGGTTGACTGATTATCCACCTTGATCACTGTTGAAGCAACTTGAATTTGCTTTAAATCATGTAAAACTTTTCTTAACCATATGGCCTGATTTGTAGCAGCACTGGCAGCTATGTATTCAGCTTCTGCTGTTGACTGCACCACCACCTCTTACTTTCTTGATAGCCATGAAAACACCCCCAACCCAATTGTAAACACATATCCAGTAGTGCTTTTAAAATTATCAGGGGATCCTGCCCAATCACTATTAGAGAAACCTTCAAGAACACCATTTTTAGTCCGTGTATATCATAGTCAATTGTTCCTTTGACATATCTAAGCACCCTTTTAGCTACTACTAGATGCTTTTGTCGTGGGTCTTGCATAAATCTTGAACGAACACTTGCTGCAAACAGTAAGTCCAGTCTTGAAGCTGTTAAAAAAAACAAACTCCCTATTAACCTTCTGTACAGAGTAACATTCACATTTTCACTTTTGTCTTCCTTCGATAGCTTCAAATTTTGAACCAAGGGAGTAGAAACTTGTTTGCAGCTCTCCATTTTCAACTTCTTAAATAATTTGGTGGCATATTTCTGTTATGACACAAAAATATATTCTCTTGATTGATTGATCTCCATGCCAAGAAAATATGTCATGAGTCCTAAGTCAGACATCTCAAATTTGTCTTCCATTTCTCTTTTGAATTCTGAAATAATTTTGGAACAACTTCCAATGACTAACAAGTTATCTACATAAAGAGAAACAATAATCACTTGCCCCATTTCAGCAGCCTTAACATATAAAGTGGATTCATTCTTACCTCTCATAAATTCACACTTTATCAAGTGAGTGTCAATCTTACTATACAAGGCTCGAGGAGCCTGTTTGAGCCCATAAAGAGCCTTATGGAGTCGAGACACTTTATCGTCCATACTAACAGCCTTAAATCCTTCAGGTTGCTCTATATAAAGCTCCTCTAACTCAAACATTCAAGAATGCAAATTTTACATCAAGATGGAAGACTTGCCATTTTTGTTGAGCTGCAAGTGCCCATAACAACCTGATAGTTTGATGCCTAGCAACAGGAGCAAATGTATATCTAAAGTCCACACTTGGTTGTTGTGAATAGCCTTTGACAACAAACCTTATCTTGTATTTGTGAATGGATCCATCTGGATTCAACTTTGTTATGAAAATCCATTTAACACTTATGACATTCTTTGATTTAAGTCTTTCCATCAAGCTTCATGTTTTATTTTTGATAATCATATATATCTCCTCCTATATAGCATTTCTCAATTCTTCACATTTTTCTCTCTCCTGAAATGTAGAAGGTTCAAGCTTCATGAAATTACATTTTTCATACATGTAAGACAACAAACTTATCTTCTGCTTTGATGATTCACTTATAGCTTTAGAATTGGGATCTTCATCTTCATTGTTTGCTAAAGCTGGTTCAGGTACTTCTGCAAACTAAACTAGTTTTTGCCCTTCAAGTCCATTTTTCTCAATTCTTTTAAGCTCTCAATTCCAATGTGAATTTTCATCAAAAATTACATCTTCACATACTTGCACCTTTTGAGTGGTCAAATTGTACACTTTATACCCTTTAAAAGCAGCAACATATCCCACAAAAATTTCTTTCTTAGCTTTCTCATCAAGCTTGGTTCGTTTTACAGCTGGAATATGCATATAACTGGCTGAACCAAACATTTTTAAATGTTTTGTTGATGGCTTTACCCCTAACTAAATGTCAGCTTGGAAAGTCTCATAGGCTGTTGTTTCCTTCAAAATCTAAATAGAGAGCAAGAGAGAAACTTGAATTAGTGCACACAGATGTGTGTGGACCTATGAGCATTGATTCTTTCAACAAGAACAAATATTTTATGCTCTTCATTAATGATTGTACTAGGATGACTTGGATCTATTTCTTAAGAAGTAAGGAGCGAGTATTTGATGTGTTTAAAAGATTTAAAACTATGGTTGAACTGTAAAGTGGGTGTAAACTGAAGGTTATTAGATCAGATAATGGTAAAGAATATGTCTCAAAAGAATTCCAGAATTGTTGATGGCTTTACCCCTAACTAAGCTTCTATAGTTGGTAATTTGTTCGATAAGTACACAGAAGTATATGCTGCCTCAACCCAAAATTGCTTAAGTAAAGACTTATCATTCATCAAACACCTTGCCATTTCTACAATAGCACTGTTCTTTCTTTCACAAACTTCGTTTTGCTGAGGTGAGTAATCAACTATGAGTTGATGTTAAATGCTGTTTTTTGCACAACAATTCTGGAATTCTTTTGAGACATATTCTTTACCATTATCTGATCTAATAACCTTCAGTTTACACCCACTTTACAGTTCAACCATAGTTTTAAATCTTTTAAACACATCAAATACTTGTCCCTTACTTCTTAAGAAATAGATCCAAGTCATCCTAGTACAATCATTAATGAAGAGCATAAATTTTTTGTTCTTGTTGAAAGAATCAATGCTCATAGGTCCACACACATCTGTGTGCACTAATTCAAGTTTCTCTCTTGCTCTCTATTTAGATTTTGAAGGAAACAACTGCCTATGAGACTTTCCAAGCTGACATACACTACATACAAAATCTTATTCTTTTAATCCTTGAAAATCTCAAGTTAATTGTTGAGATTGCATTTGTTTCAATGATATGAGATTGAAATGTCTATATCACTTTTGCCACAATAATGTTTCATCACATTTACTATAAAGAGCACCATCAAGGACTGAATTCCACTTCAGTTGAAAACATATATCTATCATTTTCACTTCACAATCAACTGATTATTTTGATAAAGTATGCAGCAATTTTTGATTTTTAAAAATCAGATAATACCCATTAAAAATCATTTGTGCAACATTCAAAAGATTTTGTGTTAAACTTGATTTGTAAAAAACATTTTGAATATATTTGGTACCTTTTGGAGACTGAACAACAACAGTACCTCTGCCTTGAGCTTCAACTAAGTGTCCATTTCCAAGTTTGACCCGTGTATTGAATGTTCTATCAAGTTCGCAGAACATATTCTCCTCATTTTCCATGTGACTTGTACAACCACTATCCACATACCAAGTGTGATTGTAAGTGTCAAGAGAGGATTGAGAGACCATAAACAGTTTTGAAGTTTCCTCCTCCTGTTCGTCAGTGTAATATGCATATTATGAAGGCTACTCTTTGTTGCTTGCTAGCTTTTTCTTGGCCCAACAATTCTTTTCTATTTGCCTTAGCTTCTTACAATACCTGCATTCATCTTTGGTGTATCTTTGAACCTACAATCTTTCTCAAGATGATTTGTTCTTTAACAGATGCTACATGAATGGAACTCATTTCTCTTTCCCTGATCCTTTGAAGTTTCAGCACCCTTCCCTTTCTAGGTAACTCCCTTCTTATACTACTTTCCTTGAGGTCTCCATTTCTGCCTAGCTTGAAATGTACCTTCAACAACTTCATCTTCTCTCAGGTTTGATCTTTGTTACTGAGCATGCAATTTGCTTATAAGTTCTGCAACGGAGAGGACTTTAAGATCACATAATTCCTCTATAATAGAAATCTTAGGCTCAAATCTTACCAGAAGACTTATTAAAATCTTTTCAACTAATTTAAATCTGGAAATGCTTCTCCATATAACTTGATTTCACTAACCATTTCTTGTAACTTTGCTATATATTCTTTAACAGATTCACCTTCTTTCATTCGTAGCATCTCAAACTCCCTTTTCAAAGTGAAAAGCTTCACCGTTCTCACCCTTTCACTCCCTTCGTATTCTTCCTTTAGTTTGTACCATATCTCCTTAGGTATTTCACAAGCTATCACACTTGAAAATAATTTCAGACAAATTTGAATGCAGACAGGTTAAGGCCCTTGGTTTCTTGGCTTTCTGCTCTTCTTGGCTTTCTGCTCTTCTTGGCTTTTTATTTGAGCCAATGTTGGGTCTGGTCCAAGTGGTGTAGGATCTCCTCCATCTTCAACTGCTTCACACAAGTTTAAAGCTTTTAAATAAGCTTTCATTTTAAGTACCCAAATCTGACAATTCTCTCCATTAAATAATGGAGGACTAGTTCCTAAAGATTTTGATTAAGTCATGTAGCAATTACTTTGCAATGTGTTTGACCTCTCACCTATAGAAAGAGTAGAAAATTGACAGCAATGATGGCAAGAAACGTAAATTTCCATTGACATTTTTCAAGATACAAAAAAATGATATATATAGATATATATACATATAAAAGTTTCTTGGCTACGTAAACAACTTCCTTAAATTATGGAAAAAAATTATAACACTACCTACTACAAAATATTATATACATATTTTTTTATTAAAAATATATAGGACCATACATATATACATTACTTCATACTTACAAAACAGAAAATATCTAAACATTTCTAAAAAAAAATCTTAATACATCCACATGGGAGATGTTGTTTCAAGTCCTACAATGGGCATTTACTAAACCAAGAAAAAATAGTGAGAAGATTTGTTTAAGCAAGTGCCTACACTTTGCCTACACCAGCTTCTACTGGAGAATTTAATCAACAGACATGTATGGAAGGAAAAGATTATATTTGGCAACTAGATCCTGCCTAACATCAAGTGGGTACCATGTCGGGGATGCACAGTCATAACCAAGTAAGGCGCATGAGTATAGGATGGGGAAAGCTCGAATGTGAAATGCTGTAATATCATTGACAAAGCCATTTTTGCTTCTATTAGAGCAAAGTTTTGGCCGACAAAAATCCTAGGACCCCATGAGAAAGGGGAGAACGCAACTTGGTTCTTCGTAGCCTTTGAAACTCCCTCTGCAAACCTCTCTGGGTTGAACTCTCCTGCATCCTCACCCCAAAATGTAGGATCACGTTGGATTAGGATTATTGGCAGAGTGACTTCCACACCAGCTGGAAGTACCAAGTCTCCAAGTCTTGTATCTTTGTAAACTAATCGAGCAAGTCCCGCAACAGGTGGATAGAGCCTTAGAACCTCATACAAGATCATTGTTACCTATACAGAATTATTCAAAAGTGTTGTCAGCAATCCTAGGGAATCATTTCCAGGAAGCCTAAACATTTTAAACAATGTATTTCCCCAAACAATAAGACACATTTTGGGAATGTAACATATAAGGATAAAGGAGAGACAAATTTGTTGGGTATTAAATCTGATCGTTTGTTAAATCCATTTTTTATTGTAAATACAAGACACACTTTGTTGCATTTAAGTTCTTGGTTTTTAAGAGACTGCTAAAACAATATTTGAATCACTGATTTAAAATTTAATCCCACAAAAAATCTATATACAACAAGAAGGATATAAATTACTTACAACTTTAAGCTGATTCAGTCCATCAAAGTCAGGTTTATTTTTATCGAATACTTGCAACACCTCTTCTCGTACATGAGATTGCCAATTTGCATGTTGTGCCAATAGAACCATTGTCCAAACAAGTAACACATAAGTTGTCTCTTGGCCGGCAAAGTAAAATATTTTGCACTCAATCACGTCGTCAATGCTCATTCCAGTATTCTTTTTATCTCCATGTTCTTGAATTTCTTTAGAATTGGCCTCCAAAAGTCTACCTAACAAGTCATTCTTGGCATCCTCCCCTGCTTTTATTGCGCTTTCTCTTTTGCTGATGATTGCTCTTAGTGAAACTTGTATTTCTTTGTTAACTTCCTTCAGTCTCTTGTTAAGCTTGGTTGGAACAAATCTTTGCAAACAAGTGATAGTTATGGTGAAAAATTGTAAAAGGAAAAGAACATGTATTACTTACCAAGTAACAGTTATTAAACTTTTGTGAGGAGAATCATATTGAACGTAGAATAGCTCAGATTTACTTCCATCCTGTAATATAAAAGGATAGTAGAGCTTTCACTGTAAGTTCTGCAAGTTCATCTTGGAGCTGAAAAATTCTTCTGCCTTCCTGATAGCTACTCCCAAATGCTGCCCGAGAAATCACATCGCTCATCAAATTCGTGAGATAAGGCCATACATCCAACTCACACCATCCTTCTACAGAAACTAACTCTTCCCATTTATTGATCAGATCACTGCAACTTTGTAGAATGCGGGCACCATATTCTGTCAAATTTATTAGAGACAGGCGATTGAAGAAGGGAAAAGACAAACAGAGAGAACGAGCTAATGCACAAACAAAAAAGCAATATAAAGCAACAAAATGTAGAAATACATCAAGAACCTCCCTCTGATAGCTTAAGCACTAAAATTGCTTAATGATTTGATGTCTGTACTGGTGTCTAACTAGTGATTATGATACCATCTTTACCAGCAACCTTTAAAGGGTATAGCCTTTTACAAGTTCATTTGATATGGTGAAAAGAATAAAACCCTCTTCTGACACCAAATTAAGCAGACAAGTAAGCAAACAAATAATGAAAAGAAAGTAGTAAACGATAACCTTGAGCTTCTCTAGTGGAAAGGCTTGATTAATAATTCTTCTATGAGTGACCCATTTCTCACCCTCGTAAAATGGAGGTCTCGTTAGCAGATATCTGGCCAGAGGGTTCAGACCTGGCTTCTTGAAGTTATTGATCTTGATAGGTACTTTAATATGTTATGGATTCGTCAGATTCACCCTGTTGATGGAAAGCAAATAAGCTTAGATTCTGTGAATGAAAAAACTTAGAGAGAGAAATTTGATGAGAGAGAGAAATTTGATGAGAGAGAGGGACAGCAAAACAGAGCAAGGTTATGCAACAGCCTCTGTTTTGCTGTTTTGTAAGGCCGTGTTTTTTTGGAGAAAGAAGAAATGTCTTTCTCTTATTTCTTGCTTGTTTATTTATAGGAATACAAATTGAGCAGATTACATTAACTAACTGATCAAATCAGAGAGCCTGAAATCCATGCATACACGTTGCATGGTGTTTTCCGTATCCTACCGTGAAACAACTTCACGGTAGTTTTTGAACTAAAATTGAAACTCAACAGAAAGAAAAAAACATTAAATTTAACACTCCCCCTTAATGACTTTTTTCACCAATCCCCATCTTTCCACGCAATTCCACAAATTTAGCTTTAGACAGCGCCTTGGTTAGAATGTCCGCAAGCTGATCATCAGTGGAGCAATGTATCAGCTTGATTTCTTGATTCCTCTCAGCCTCACGTATAGCATGATACTTAACGTTGATGTGTTTTGTTCTCCCGTGCATTACAGGATTTTTCGCAATGACTATTGTAGACTTGTTGTCTACATACAACACTGTAGGTGTTTGTTTGTCCAGCTTTACATCTTTGAACACTTTCCTCAACCAAATTGCTTGGTTAGCTGCTGTAGCTGCAGCTACATACTCAGCCTCAGCTGTGGACTGTGCCACAGTATCCTGTTTCTTAGACGTCCATGAGAAAGCATCGGAGCCTAGTTTAAACAAGTACCCAGTTGTACTATGTGCATCTTCCACGCTTCCTGCCCAATCACTGTCACTGTAGCCGACCAATCCACCCTCAGCTCTTGCTTTGAATTGAACGCCAAAGTTCCAGGTTCCTTTCAAGTACCTCAACACATGTTTAGCAGCTTGTAAGTGTGATTCCCTCGGTGAGGCCATGTACCTTGAAAGCAAACTCACTGCAAACAGAATGTTTGGTCTGGTAGCCTCGAGATACAGAAGGCTCCCAATCAGACTTCTATAATTCTCCTCATCAACTTTGCTACCTTTCTCGTCCTTTGACAACTTCAGGTTAGACACCAGTGGTGTAGACACTGATTTACAGTGATTCATATTGAATTTATTTAGGATTTCTTTAGCATACTTGCCTTGTGAAAGAAAAATATCCAAGCTACTTTGATGAATCTCCATTCCCAGGAAGTAGGTAGCCTCCCCAAGATCAGATATCTCGAATTCCTTTTCCAATTTCAGCTTGAACTCTATCATTTTTCTTTTGTTGCTGCCTGTCACCAGTATATCATCAACATATACTGCAATGATAAGTCTGTCTTCATCTCTATTCACATACAGTGTATTTTCTGTCATGCTTTTCTCAAACCCACAGTTAAGTAAATATGTATTTAACTTATCATACCAGGCTCGTGGAGCCTGTTTGAAGCCGTATAGGGTCTTGTGAAGAAGATAGACGTGTCTCTCCTTTCCAGGTTGAATGAACCTCGGTGGCTGCTCAACATAAATTTCTTCATTCAGCTTGCAATTCAAGAAAGCCGATTTCACATCCAAGTGCATCACACTCCAACTAAACTGAGCTGCCATGGCCAGAATGAATCTAATTGTTTCATATCTGGCCACAAGAGCAAAATTTTCTGTGTAGTCGATTCCTGGAAGCTGGGAGTACCCCTTTGCCACAAGCCATGCCTTGTGCTTGTTTGTTGTCCTGTCCGGATTCAGTTTCACCTTGAACACCCACTTTACTCCAACAGACTTTCTGTCTGTACTTGATTTTACCAGAGCCCAAGTATTATTTTTCTCGATCATCCTGATTTCCTCTTCCATAGCAAGTTTCCACTCTTACTACTGAAGTGCTTCCTCAACAGAGGAAGGTTCTTTTGAAGCAAAGCTGCACCTCTCATAGATGTCAGCTAAACTTTTCATTTTTGTTCTCCCTTCTGCTTCACCTTCTTCATCTTCTTCATCTTCTTCATCTTCTTCACCTTGTTCATCTTGTTCGTCACCCTGAGTTGGGTTTAATACTGTCATAGATTTCCTTCCTTCTTCCACTGTGACACAGTCTCGTTCGACTTTCTACTTCTCCCAATTCCAGTAGCTGTTTTCGTCCACAGTTACATTTCTTCGAATCATAAGCTTGTTGGTTTTCAGGCTTAGAATTCGATATGCTTTTGCTTCAGTACTGTAACCGAAAAATACTCCCAATTCAGTCTTCACTTCTACCTTGGATCTCCTGTCATCCGAGACATGGCAGTAGCACACTGAGCCAAACACCTTTAGATACTTAGTTGATGGTTTGATGCCACTCCAGGCTTTCGCCGGTGTCATCTACTTTACAGCCTTTGTAAACAGCATATTGAGCAGGAACACGGTAGTGTTCACTGCCTCAGCCCACAAGGCTTTAGGCAGGTGCTTGTCAGCAAGCATTCTTCTTGCCATTTCCACAATGGTTCTGTTATTCCTCTCTGAGACACCATTCTATTGAGGAGAATATAGTGTCATGAGCTGCCTTTTGATCCCATTCTCAGAACAGAAATCATTGAATTTGCTGGAATTGAATTCAAGCCCATTATCAGTCCTTAGGCACCTCAGTACACTGCCACTTTCCTTCTCTACAATAGCCTTGAACTTCTTGAATTCACCAAAAATTTGAGCTTTATTCTACAGGAAACAAACCCAAATCATCCTAGAAAAATCATCTATGAACAAACTAAAATACCTGCATCCACTTACAGATTTTTCTGTCATTGGACCACAAATGTCCGAATGAATAAGTGTCGGCTTCTCTTTTGCTCTCCAATCTGCTTGCGAAGGAAATGAATTCCTTGTCATTTTTTCCATTTGACATGCACCACATACTGTCTCAGTGACTGCAATATTTGGGAAGTCCTTAGTTAGGCCTCCCTTCTGCAGTTGTTGTAGCCCAGCCGCATGAAAATGCCCAAGGCACCTGTGCCACATCTCACTTTCTGTTACAGAGGTAACACTAGCCCTCTCGACTACTTCTCTGAGCTTCAAGGAGTAGACCTGATCCTTCTTTTGGATGAAAGCGATCAAGCGATCCTCAGGATCATATATCCTGCAGCAGTTATCCTTGAATCCGACTGCCTCGATCAGTCATTTGATTCACACTCAGAAGATTCTGTGAGAGGGTAAGAACAAAATTCACATCAGTGATAAGCTTCCTACCTTCGCTGGTTTCAATGGCTATGTTGCCTTTGCCCTTGATGGTTTCTAGCATACCATTTCCAAGTCGGACCTGGCCTGAGATTATTTTGTCAAGTGATACGAACAAGCCCTCATCCTTGCACATGTTGGAGGTGCACCCACTGTCCACCACCTAGAGAGTATCATCCTCCACTGGCAGCTTACTTAGCGCAATGAGAATTGTGTCATTTTGTTCACAGGACACCTTGGTGATATTGGCTTGCTGTTGTTCCTGCTTTGACTGTGATCCTTCCAGCTTCTGTTTCTGTCTACAGAATTTCTCCTTATGACTGAGCCTCTTGCAGAAATTGCACCGAATGGTTTTCTTTCCCTTGTACCAGCACTCATTTTCAGAATGATTTGTTAAGAAACATATACTGCACTGAGAATATTTCCTTTGTTTACTGGAATTTTGGTTTTCAGTTTGATTATATTCACTCCTTCTCCCTTGACTCTGTGTTGAAGAGCTGCCTTTGATATGAGTTGAAATTAAGGCTCCCTCAGTATGTTGTCGAACATGCATATTTACTCGTTGCTCACTGGATTGAAGCTTGTTTATCAGCTTAGCCGAGGATATAGACTCAATGTTTGCTAGCTCCTCCAAGGCTGAGATTTTAGACTCGAATTTGGGAGGTAAGCTGATAAGAATCTGCTCTACTACCCTTGATTCTGGAAAATCCTCCCCAAGCAGTCTCATTTTGTTTACCACATCCGAGAGTTTGGATGCATAGCCTTCACTGATTCATTTTCCTACATTCTGAGTAATGCAAACTCACTCTTCAGTCTCAAGATTTTTACCTTCCTACTTCTGACTCCCCCATCAAACTCTTCCTTAAGTTTCTCCCAAGCATCCTTTGGTGATTCGAAGTTCATAATCCTTGAAAATACCCTATCCGAGACGGCCGAGAAAGGGCAAGCAATTGCCTTTGGTTTCTTGGCCTTATCTTCCTCGTGCCTTCTGATTTGGTTTATAGTGGCAATGTCCCCTGGTGGAGGAGGATCACTATCATCCAGAATAACATCCTACAGACTTAAGGCTTTCAGATGGGCTCTCATTTTGATTGCCCATACATGGTAGTTTTCTCCATTGAAGTGGGGGCGGCGGGGGTGTGGTTCCAGTGGATGTCATCGGGTTTTTTCGAGGGTATATTGGTTTACCGGTCCTTTGAGATAACGGCTCTGATACCACTTGTTGATCGAAAGCAAATAAGCTTCAAAGGAGGCTCTGTGAATGAGAAAACTTAGAGAGAGAAAGTTGATGAGCGAGAGGAACAGCAAAACAGAGCAAGATTATGCAACAGCCTCTGTTTTGCTGTTTTGTAAAGCTGTGTATTTTTGGAGAAAGAAGAAGTGCCTTTCTCTTATTTCTTGCTTGTTTATTTATAAGAATACAAATTGAGCAGATTACATCAAGTAACTGATCAAATCAGAAAGCCCGAAATCCATGCATACACGTTGCATGGTGTTTTCCGTATCCTACCGTGAAACAACTTCACGGTAGTTTTTGAACTAAAATTGAAATTCAACATAAAGAAAAAAATATTAAATTTAACACACCCTCGGCACCACTCCAATCCACATAAAAGAATTTTTTCTTGCCACCAATTTCAGAATGTTAGAGAAGAATCCAGTACCCATCTTCACAATTAAAATATTATCGCATCCATGAAAGTTGAACAACAAAAAAATTGATACAAACTCACTGTTCTTACCATATTACTGCATCATGTTGCAGAAGAAAGGGGAGACCCGTGGGAGAATATAGTCGGTTAGGTTAATGGGTTTAGATATTGCTTGGGTTTATTACATTGGACATCATTTTATGGGCTCATGATTTAGTAACGATCATATGATTTTTTCTTAGTTTGTTTTTTTGTTTGTTTGCACTTCCTATTATGATTTTTTATTGTTGAGTTATGATTATTAAAATTATGATTTTTTTTTTTTTTAAATTTACTGATTCATTATTTTAGGATAGTTTGATATTTTTTTCTCTTTATACTTTTAATATATATAAATATTATTTTTAATTTTAAATTATTCTGCCGACACTTTTTACTCTTCTTCTTTTTCTTTTTTAGAGTTTCTTCTTCTTCTTCTATCCCACACTCTCATTCAAGAAGAGCCGCACGCCTCTTCTTCTTATTTTATTGTGTATATATTTATTTATTTAATATTATATATTTTTATATATAAATATATATTTATATATTTAATTAAATTCATATATTTATATTTTTAATTATATATATATATGTATATAATATATTTAATTATATCAATTTTATTATATATATTTTATTATATATAAATACATTTATCTAATATATTTAATTATATTTATTTATTTATTTATTTATTACTATATATAATAAAATAAAAATAAAATAAATAATTTATTCAAACATACAATTATATTATATTGTCAATTCAAATAAAAACAACTGTTACTATCAGACATTAATATATCATCATCCAAATATTATTAAATTTAAATATTAATAAATTTTGCACATATAATATCATAATCAATATTAATGAACCATCATACAAATCATCTAATCAAATTCTTAAAGATCTTCGAGCACCTATCCAGCTTCTTTGGCTTCAACCATGCCCAATTCAGTATTCTCCATGCCAATATCAGGGTTGCAGCCAAAGCAACCCAGCCTGCGAGTCCTCCAACTGAGATTTGGAGTTTCATGAGTTTACACTAAATAAAGGAAAAGGACAAAATGCACAAAAACCTGGTGAAGCAAAATCCAGAAGTAGCAAGTATAACGTTATTAGAATCCATAAAAAATATCTGTTTTGTACCCAATCTTTTTTTTCTGTCCGAATTATCTTATAAATATTATAGTGACATATACATATATATGTATATTTCTTTGGCATCTTTTATTATCAATTGTTATATTCTTTTATTTAGTAGTTTTGACTTACTTGTGTCGTGGTTTTTTTTTTTTTTTAAATAAAAAGTCCAATAAAATTAAAAATATTATTACATGCATACAAGTAATGGATGAATAAAATATAATAATATATTCTATCAATATTTATACGAATATCGATTTAAAATGTATATTTGACTTGAATCTAATGAGTTACGTATAATGTGCAACTATGATCATCATTAACTTAACTTTTTGCTAAATAAATTTAGTAAAACAACAATAAAATTATTTGTAATATAAAAAATTAGAGAGTTATAACCAAATGATGATTTACTAACCTAACCATATCAATCGTTTTCTTGAAAACTTTTTGTCATTTAATATAATTCTATATAGGAAAAAATTTTGTGTTTGAATTTTCTCTACAATTTTTTTAAAAAAATTTTCTTACATGATCACTAGAAAATATTATGAAATACACGTATATGAATGATATAAACAATAATAATATCAATTAATAGAGATAATTAACTCAATAGTTTAATATTATCTTAGTTAAGACCGTCTCACGAATCAAATCAGTTGCAGTATTACGTGCATGTATATCTTTAAATTTACCAAGTTATGCACTAACCCATTAATAATAATTTTAAATAATACGTAATATAGATTTTAATTGTAATCAATTGTCAGTATCTCAAAACAAGCTTCAAATAAATAATGGAGTCACATGACAATAACATATATTTTGTCAACTTTTTAGTAATAAATAGATGATTTTATTGTTGAAAACTTTTAAGAAATATCTTCGTTTTAGGTAATATTTTATTAAAAAAGATAGGAAGAAAAATGAGAGACTAATATAAAGATTCAACTGTGCAATTGTGGTTGTTACAAAAAAATCTTCAAGTACATAGACTATAACAACCCTTGTTTTGTAATTTATCTCTTAAAGTATTTTGAATTAAGTTTCGTTTTAAAATTTTTTATTTTATGTTTCTCGAATTAAAAATTATAGAACACACAAAGAAATTAACCAGAATACTCGAGACAAACCGCGACATTTCAAGAAAAAAATCCCTTAACTGCGAGATAAAATCCCCCTACATGCCCCACGACATGTATGTGAAGAAAAATCCCTCGTCTGCAACCATCAGGCTTGTAGAAACACAGACTCGACCTGCGTAAACAACTTTTCCCCCCCACATACGGACATTTCCTGCGAAGGACCTATACTGCGAGCATATACGTGGACACTTTCCCATCTACATGGCAAGCTGTGTCTTGCAACGCCCTTGGGACATGTGGCGTGTCTCAACCAGAACTAGGCCTACCTCGGTCGGCAACTTACCCGATTGACGACCATCCTTTTCTGCATGTAATCTAACAGATCTCCTTGCCTCTGCTTCATCCATTTAAGGCCCCTTCTTCCTCATTTCTCTTCACTTCTTTGAAGAGAAATAAAACCAGCATAAGAGAAAGAGAGCTTCTGTGAGGATTTTTGAGTGAGTTCAGATTGAGAGACCATGAGAAAGCCGAGACAACTGCATTTTCTACCGCTGCATGTGAAGAATACTGAACAACTCGAGACTGGCCTTTATCAGTAAGCTCAAGAGGACAAGTGTGCAAACTTGTCCAAGTCATCAAATGATCCCAGTCAGCATTCCAACTCAGCCTCTTACTTTCAAATAAAGCACACATGGCCGACAACTAGAATGCAATCTTCCCTTCCTGCAAGAACGCAATCATCCCTTTCTGAAAGCTACCAATGTCCTCCGTTATCCTCTGTATTTTCTACAAGATACTTTTTGTTTTCTTATGGCGTGTGTGTGCTTTTGAACTTTTATAAAGAGCAGCCAGGCTCTATCAATTCTGTTGCTCTCTCCTTAATCCATTAATAAAAAGACTCAAGTTGTGAATTATCCAGCTTTCCTTACCAAGAATCAAGATAACATGTTTCTTAACTTGGTATCAGAGCTAGTGAAAATGGCAGGAGAAAGCAACAACTCTTCCACCTTCAACCCAACACCTTAAAGAATTCAAACCCTGCCCAGTAGCTAAATGAGCTCGGTGTGCACACTAAAACTCAACTACGATAACTTTCTTCTTTGAAAAAATATGGTTCTCCCAATCATCAGAGGAAACAAACTTGAGGGCTTCATCAATGGTGCCAAACCTAGCCCACCTCAATATACAGAGAAAGTCATGGAAGGAAGCACCGAAGTCGAAATAACAGTGAACCTAAAATTCAAAGACTGATTCGTGCAAGATCAGATGTTGCTGGGATGGCTCTACAGCTGGATCGAGACAAACATAGCCTCCGAATCAATAAGTCACTTAACATTAAAACTTCTTTGGGATGCCATTCGAGACCTATTCGCAGTAAAAACAAGAGCAAACGTAATCTATTACTAGAGAGAATTCGTCAAAATGCAAAAAGAAAAGTTGAAAATAGAAGAATACCTAAAAACAATTAAAGGCATCGCAGACAATCTTGCACTAGTAGGTCATCTCGTAATAGTGGAAGACCTCGTCTCTCAAGTTCTCCCTGGCTTGGATTCCCCTGAATACAACCCACTAGTATGCCAAATCACAGAGAAAGAAAGCATAAGTTGGGTAGAACTCCAATCGCGACTGCTGAATTATGAAAGGCGATTAGAACAACTTAACTCTATATCGGCTAATCTTAGCCTCGAACAACCTTCGACAAATTTCTCCAGTATCAGAAGAAACAGGAACTAGCAGAATCCTCTTTCTTAAATGACCAACAGAGGAAGAGGACAAAACAACAATCTGAATAGAGGAGGTCACTACAACACCAGAAGAGGAGGAAGAATTGGGGGCAACTCCAGACCAATGTGTCAAGTGTGCAGCAAAATTAGGCACACTGCTACTCATTGCTACTACCGATATGATAATAACTACATGGGAGCCATTCCAGAAAGCTCTACAAAGGTCCATCAAAGCTCTGCCTTTTTCGCTTCCACCAAAAATAATCTCGAAGACTCAGCGTGGTATGCAGACAACGGTGCCAACAACCATGTTACAGGTGACCCAAACATCCTACAGTCGAAACAAACATATGGAGAAAATGAGAGTCTGATGATTGGAAATAGTGAGAAATTGTCTATCAAACACATTGGTAAGACAAACATTTATACACCCAAAAGCCAAAAATTAGCACTACACAGAGTGCTACATATACCTAAAATCAACAAGAACTTATTGAGTGTATTTCAACTTACCTCTTCTAACAATGTTGAAGTAATTTTTGACTCATGTTCTTGTCTTATGAAGGACAAAGCCACCAGAAAGGTGCTGCTGCTAGGGAAGCTTAAAGACGGTATGTACTGTTTGGGCTCCTCAAAACCAACCGCCTTTCCTCATCCTCCATGTCAAGCCTTGATCACCAGCAAAAACAACCAAAACAGTAGTCGAACCCCTAAATAAAAAACACTATAGATGTGGCATATTGGGTATCCATCTTCAAGCTACTATTTTGAAATCATGTAATGAACCTTTTAAATTCAATGAAAACCTCTTTTATGATGCATGTCAACTGGGTAAGTCCCACCTTCTTCCATACTCTTTGTCTTTATTGCATGCAAAAACACCTTTCAAAATTGTTCGTATCGATATTTGGGAACCTTTTCCTCTCTCTGTACCTTCGGCCATAGGTATTATGTAACCTTCATTGACGACAACAGTCGATTTACCTTGTTTTATCCACTTAAACAAAAATCAAACGTTCATCAGGCCTTCACCTTGTTCAAACAACAAACAAAAACCCAATTTAGAAAGAAAATAAAATGTCTTCAATCAGTTATGGGAGAAGAGTTCACTGGTTTAGCTGAGACTCTTCAAAATAGTATAGTAAAAACTAGATACTCTTACCCTTACTCATCGGCTCAAAACGGACGATCTTAAAGGAAACACTGGCATATAGCCGAAATAGGTTTCACACTCCTTTCTGAGTCAGGAGTACCACTGAAATGTTGGCTCGATACTTTTGAAACGACCATATTTATAATAAACAGAATGCCTACACCAATCTTAAATCAATCTTCACCGCTTGAAAAATTATACCACAAGAAACCCAACTACAAACAGCTAAAAACCTTCGGTTGTGCTTGCTTCCCTTGCCTGAGACCATACCAAAGTCATAAGTTATCTTTTCACTCATCAAAGTGTGTGTTTCTTAGCTACAACCCACTTCACAAAGAGTACAAATGCCTCAGCTTCACTGGTAAAATCTATGTATCAAGAAATTTTGTTTTCAATGAATCAGAATTCCTTTTTCACCATGGCTTTGTCAACACACATCAACCTGAAGTGCCCTCTAGAATCACACTACCGTTATGGCTCAATATATCCTCTAACCTTCCATCAACTTCACCTTCTTCTGGGAACACAAGTAGCCGAGATATCTCAAAAGCTACAGCACCATCATCCTCCCCTACAGTAGAGATTTCACTGTAACACTTATTAGGAGACTCTCTAACTGGCGACAATATGTCGCAACGTGATCCAGAATTCCCTCTAAATCAAAACATGGCACCAGAGCTCAAGCTGGGATTTTTAAACCGAGGAACATGTCACAAGACTTCCAATTATTCAGAGCAACAAAGGGAAATAATCTCATAACACCCACTTCAATCATAGAAGCAATTAACGACCCTCACTAAAAATCAGCAATGGAAGAAGAAATGACTGCCCTAAGAAATAATCAGACCTGGAAGTTGGTCCCTTATCGTCTGGAAATGAACCTTATTGGAAACAAATGAGTCTATAAAATTAAGACGAATACAAATGGAAGTTTTCAACGGTTTAAAGCTAGATTAGTGGCAAAAGGTTTCCATTAAACACCTGGCATAGATTTTCATCAGACTTTCAACCCAGTGATTAAGGCATCAATACTTCGAGTTATATTAATTCTAGCAGTCACAAATGGGTGGCACATCAGATAATTAGATATGAACAATGCCTTCCTAAATGGGGAACTAAAAGAGACAGTGTTTATAAAGCAACCCAAAGGATTTGAAGATTCTATACATCCCAATTATGTTTGCCAACTTAACAAAGCACTCTATGGACTCCAGCAAGCCCCAAGAGCTTGGTTTGACAAGCTCAAATCCACATTGATCAAATGAGGCTTCAAAAATTCACAAGCAGACACATCTATCTTTTTTTTATCACTGAAGCAGTTAAAATCTACATATTGATCTATGTTAATGATATAATTGTTACAGGAAACAAGCCTAAGAAAATGCAGAGAATCTGTTTGCACTAAAGGATCTCGGTGACATCCATCTTTTCCTCGGCATCGAAGCAACGCATTATGACACTGGACTCTTCCTCACCCAAATAAAATAAACTGAAGAACTCCTTAGAAGAAGCAGTATGCACTTTACTAAACCATGTCCTACACCAGCAGTGATTGGAAGCAATCTAACAGCAGAAGAATGAGAAGAACTGACTAATTCGACCCCCTACTGAAAAATAATAGGATCTCTTCAATATTTTAGTCACATAAAGCTGGATATATCGTTCATTGTCAAAAAACTTAGTCAGTTCATGCAAAGAGCAACCGAAATTCACATGAAAGCCCTGAAAAGAGTGTTCAGATATCTTAAAAGAAAAATTGATATCGAAATTCATAAGGTTTGCTCAAAGGATATACCCAGCGACCAACTCAGTAACGTCGGGTACTTAGATGCAGACAGGGCTTGCTCAAAGGATGATTAGTTTCTTGGAGCTCAAAGAAATAAAATGTTGTGTCAAGATCAAGTGTCGAATCTGAGTATTGGGCTCTAGCTCATCTATCTTGTGAAATTGCTTGGTTGGAGTCCTTACTCAAATAAATAAATGTTATTATCCCACAGACTTCGATAGCTTGGTGCGACAACATGAGTGCTACAGCCCTTGCTAACAATCCAATCTTTCATTCATAAATCAAACATATCAAAGTAGATGTTCACTTCATTCGTGACAAAGTGAGAAAGAGTGTTCTCGACATCAAATATGTCCCTTCATGTGATTAGACCGCCAATTGTTTGATCAAGGCTCTGTCACAAACACAAGTTTAAGAGAGAAGCTTGGACTGGTTCGCCGACCACTTCCCTTGACAAGTTTGAGGGAGAATGTTAAGAATACTGAACCGTTTGAGACTGGTCTTCATCAGTAAGCTCAAGAGGACAAGTGTGCAAACTTGTCCAGGTCAGCAAATGATCTCAGTCAGCATTCCAACTCAAACTCTTGCTTTCAGACAAAGTACGCATGGTTGACATCTGGAATGCAATCGTCCATTCCTGCAAGTTGCTAATGTCCTTTGTTATCCTCTGTATTTTCTGTTTTGATTTTTTTGCAAGATGATTTTTGTTTTCTTATAGTGTATATGTGTTTTTGAACTCTTGTAAAGAGTAGCGAAAGTCTATAAATTCTGTTGCTCTCTCGTTAATCAATTAATAAAAAGACTCAAACTGTGAATTGTCCAGCTTTCCTTACCAAGAATCAAGATAACCTGTTTTTTAACTCTGCACATGATGTAAAGCTTGTCGCCACGCCTCCATTCTTTTTTCCCTAAGAGGTAAGGCTCATCCTTCCACCTATTTGTTTTCCTTTGGTTCTTCCTCTTGTAATCATCTCTTTCTCACAGCAACATTCCTTCTTTGAAACCATGAAAGACTCTGTTTTTCGGAAACAAGCCTCCGCTGCTGCAACTGCTTCTTCCCTCAACGTTTAGGAAGCTTTCTTCTTTTATTTATAAACACCAATCATCATCTATAAGTTAGGTAAGGGCTGAAGTATAATAACCTTTTTAAAATGTTAATAGTATGAATCTAATACTGCTTTTCTTACTAAGTTTTATGAAACTCACCTAATCCATCTCCCCTAGATGATGTAGAAGAAAGTGATCTACCCTTTAACCTGCCCTTTGATGTTTGCTTGGATCCATTCATTGATCCTTAGAAGATGAGTGCACTAAGAGTGTTTTACTCTGTGAGGCAACTATTTTGTATTTTGCAGGAGTTAGCTCAAACAATATTTGTAATTATTTAATAGCTAATTTTGATATTTCCAAAATATACTATGTATTTTGTAAGGGATGAATGTAACTTTCGCTTTAATATTAATTAAATGCACTAGTATCTTCTCTGTTATTGGACATTGTTACCCACTGGGTAACAGAATGTCATATGAATATATATAGGAACTAATGCAACACTTCAAATTTCAAATACATGTACCATAATTAAGTTTAATCATGACTATAATTAAGTTTAAGATATGAATCACATAAGAAAACTCAAAAGATAATATTTATAACCTTAACTCCTTAGTAAGATGAACAATCCTCTTAATTTGCAAATTATTATTTTTAACTTTGTAATAAGATAAATTTCTTTAATTTGCAAATTATTATTTTTAACACTTCTTAAATCATAAATTTTCTTTTCACTTCAAGACTAATATGTAGTCTTTGAAAATTTTCAAAACTAAGTGTCTTGGTGAAAATATCTATACCTTGATCTTGAATCTTCATGTACTTGAGCTTATGTTCCCTTTTAGGAATGCAATCCCTAATAAAATGATATCTGATATTTATGTGTTTACTTCGTTTATAAAATATTGAATTATTGGCTATAAATTTATTATTGATAAAAATTTCAATAGCTCCCTCTTGAAGCTATTTTCACAATATTACAAAAATTGACAACAAATGATGGTTTACAAAAAACTCAATATAACTACGTAAAATCAAGTGAGCATCAAATTCAAGATTAAAAACCATGCGAGGGGCATGATTATTACATGGCGATAGCTCAAACGTGAAACATTGCAATATCATTGCCCATGCCACTTTTGCTTCTAGGAGCGCTAAGTCTTAACTGATGCAAATCCTGAGACCCCATCCAAAAGGAAAGAAAGAAACTTGGTTCTTTGTTGCATTTGAAACTCCTTCTGAAAACCTTTCTGGTTTGAAATCACGTGCATCATCACCTCAGATCTCATAATCATGGTGAACTAGGATTATTGGCATTTAGAGTCTTAGTCCTGTTGGTAGTGTTAAATTTTCAAGTCTTGTTTCTTTGTCGACTGATCAAACAAACATCAGTAGAGGAGGGTATAACCTCATAACTTCATTTAAGATCATTGTTACCTACCGGAAATATATTTAGTATCCAAATAATAGCAAAAGAGATTCAAGTTTACTAATAGCAAAGAGTGATAGTTGTTAGGATATTGGCCATGATCAATAATTCCCTAAACTTAATATTTTCCATTAAAACAAAATACCTTATCTTAATCTTCAACAACAGCAGGACAACCATAACCGACTATATGTATACATACACACACTATCTGGTGCACACATATTGAGCCAAACATATAATTTACATTCCACATTTATTAAATTTTGTGTCAAGTCATGCATACCTAATTATTCTCAAAACAAAGTAAAAAAACAAGCTTTTAGCCTGTCTAGGAGGAAAGCTTGACTGATGATTTTTCTATGTGTAGCCCATTTCAGATCCTGGTGAAGAAAGAGCCAAGTCACCAGAAAATTGGAGATAGGACTTGTGTCTATCTTCCGGAAATCATTAAGCTTGCCAAACAACTTCTTTCATATTATTTGGATTCATTATAGTCACCCTCTGTACTGATCCTATCCACATAAAATAATCTTTTTCCTACCAATATTCTTTCCAATTCAGTAAACAAGACAAAAACAACAGACATGTACAAGAGAAAATTAATTAAGCAAGACTTACCATAAGTGTTCAGCAAGTGATTAAACAAGGGGGTGACACGAATAACAAAAAGACAAGAAGAAAAAGACAACTACATTTTATTAACATAAAAAATAACTCTAAAAAATGTAGAAACCAAAGTTGAAGATAAACCAATCTTGGTAGGCAGCCAGGGAAGGGAGCATTAGACCTTCTAGATGCTGAACAGCATAAAACTACTGAAGAGGTTGTTAAAACGTGTTTTTGAACTGCATGTGATTTTTTTTCTTTGTTGGACTCAGTCAGTAAAGCAGACCTAGTCTTTAGGATGTTGATGATATGGTTCCTGGTTTGTAGCTTTATCCTAAAATTACGTTTTTATCCTCTATTTTTATTATTTAAATGTACTACTGCTGATCAAATAAATAGTTTTTTATTAACATAAAGTTTAAGCTGACCAAAACAGCATTTTTGTAAAATCGACTTCCAACCAAAGCTTTGGAAGATAAAACTCCATTTGAAACTTGGTATGGGTATAAGCCTTCACTAAATTTTCTTAAAATATTTGGCTGTGTATATTTTGTTCACGTGCCACAGGTAAAACGTGACAAGCTTGACCAAAAAACAATTCCAAGCATCTTTGTGGGTTATCATTCAGTTTCTAAAGCTTACAAGGTGTATCATCCTCAAACAAAAAAAAATGACAATCAGTAGGTATGCACACTTTAATGAGAATGAACAATGGGATTGGAAAAATTTGCAGAAGAAAGATAGTTATTCAAAAGAACCAGGAAGTGTTGTTACTAAAGAGAACCTAGCATATTCATGGCAAGAAGAGCTGAAAAATGATCTTCCAGTTAGAAGTACAAGGTCAATTTCAGACATCTATACAAGATGTAATGAGGCAATTTGTGAACCTGGTGATCCTGAAGAAGCATTACAGGATTCAAAGTCGAAGAAAGCAATAGAGGAAGAGTTGTTTATGATTACAAAAAATAAAACTTGGGAGTTGGTTAATAGACCTGAAAGAAGAAAGGTCATTGGCGTCAAATGAGTGTTCAGAACAAAGCTGAATGCAGACAGCTCTATCAACAAACATAAGGCCAGACTCATCGTTAAAGGGCATGCTCAAATGTACGGTGCTGATTATTCTGACACCTTTGCTCCTGTTGCAAGGTTAGATACAATCAGGTTGCTGCTTGCATTATCAGCACAAATGGGACGGAAAGTATTTCAGCTGGATGTCAAATCAGTCTTCTTAAATGAATTCTTGCAGGAGGAGATATATGTAGAGCAGCCTGAAGGATTTGTGAAGTAAGGTGAAGAAGACAAGGTCGACTTGCGCAAAAAGGCTCTTTATGGTTTGAAACAAGCACCAAGAGCTTGGTATAGCTGGATAGATGCAGACTTGATGAGTCTTGATTTTGTTAAAAGCTTATCTGAGGCCACTCTTTATGTGAAACATAAATATAATGACACACTCATTGTGTCCTTATATGTTGATGATCTTCTGGTGACAGGAAATAATACAAAGTTGGTTGAAGAGTTCAAAAAAGAAATGATGCAGGCTTTTGAAATGACAGATCTTGGTCTCATGACCTATTTTCTTGGAATGGAGATCAGACAAGGAGAAAATGAAGTGTTCATTGGTCAAAAAAAATATGCAAAAGAAATCCTAAAGAAGTTTAAGATGGAAGAATACAAGGCAGTAAGCACACCAATGAATCAAAAGGAGAAACGAAGTAAGGAAGATGGAGCTGATAAAGTTGAGGAAGGTTATTACAGGAGCTCGATTGGATATCTAATGTACCTCACTGCAACAAGGCCTGACATTTTATTTACTGTAAGTCTTTTATCCCGATTTATGCATTGCCCTAGTGAAATGCATTTAATTGCAGCAAAAAGAATATTAAGGTATGTCAAAGGTCCTATTGATCATGGAGTTAAGTTTAAAAGGTGTAAAAATTTCAAGCTGTGTGGTTTTTCGAATAGTGATTGAGCTGGATCAGTTGATGATATGAAAAGCACTTCAGGATATTGTTTCAATCTAGGCTTAGAGGTTTTCTCTTGGTGTTCCAAGAAGCAAGAGATTATGGCACAATCTACTGCAGAAGCTGAATTTATAGCAGCAACAGCTGCTGCGAATTAAGTTTTATGGCGCAAAAAATCTTGTGTGATTTAAACATAGAGCAGAAAGAAAGCACTAAAATTTTTGTTGACAACCAAGCAGCCATTGCAATCTCAAACAATCCAGCGTTTTATGGGAAAACCAAGCATTTCAACATCAAGCTCTATTTTTTGAGGGAGGTGCAGCAAAATGGAGAAGTGACACTAATTTACTGCAAGTCTGAAGATCAGCTAGCAGATTTGTTTACAAAGCCTCTTCCCATCAGTAAATTCGAGCTTCTAAGGCAAAGAATTGGTGTTTGCAATTCCAAAAGCAAGGAGGAGTGTTAAAACGTATTTTTAAACTGTACCTGATTCTTTTTCTTTGTTGGACTCAGTCAATAAAGCAGACCTAGTCTTTAAGATGTTGATAATATGGTTCTTGGTTTGTAACTTTATCCTAGGATTACGTTTTTATCATTTATTTTTGCTATTTAAATGTACTACTGCTGATCAAATAAACAGTTTTTCATCAACATAAAGTTTAAGCTCTGCATCTTCTTCTTCCTCTATTTCTGTCAACTTCAAATAAAATAACAGAGATGAATAACAAGAAAACAGAATTGCAATGAAGACCAGGTCAACGAGACAAACAACACAGCTACTTTGGATTAATGTAGACTATAGCAGTATCTGTACCATCAAGATTTAATTTATCTGACATCTTTTTCCTTATTCTTCCAATAATTTATACAACTTTACTACAAAGATAATATTTGTCAGTACATGTAACACAGTCGTAGTTTCTCCACATGGGAGATGTTGTTTCAAGCCCTACAATGGGCATTTACTGAACTAAGAAAAAGAAGTGACAAGATATGTTAAGGCAGGTGGTTACACTTTGCCTACACCAGCTTCTGCTGGAGAATTTAATTAACAGATATACATGGAAGGAAAAGATTTTAATTGGCGCTAGATCTTGTGTAATATCATGTGCGCACCATGTTGGCAACGCATGGTAATAACCATGTAAGCCGCATGACTATAGGAGGGGGAAAGCTCGAATGTGAAATGTTGTAACATCATTGACAAAGTCATTTTTGCTTCTATTAGAGCAAAGTTTTGGCCGAAACAAATCCTAGGACCCCATACGAAAGGGAAGAATGCAACTTGGCTCTTCGTAACCTTTGATACTCCATCTGCAAACCTATCTAGTTTGAACTCTCCTACATCCTCACCCTAAAATGTAGGATCACGATGGATTATGATTGGACTTTTACAAGAAGTTAGATTCCTACACTCCCTCTCAAAGTGGTTTGAAGATGTTGAGTGAACCGAGCTTGGAATCAATTTTTCAAGAGTCTTCCTAGGTAATGCCTTGGTGAAAATATATGAGGTTTTATGGCAATATTGAATATGCCACAAAGATAGTGGTCTTTATACTATTTTTTTTAATAGATTGTTTATTAATCTCCACTTGTATAATTCGATCATGATGAATTAGGTTCTTTGCTATACTTATTGTAGGTTAATTATCATAAAAAACTTTCATAAACTCTGAATAGGAAATTCTCAATTCACCTAATATTCTTCGTACTCATATTTCTTCACATATACCATGTACTAAAGTTCTAAACTCAACCTTAGCACTACTCCTTAATACCACTTATTATTTTTACTTCTACTAGTAACTAGGTTTCCTCATACATATGCACAATATTTAAATATTGATCTTCTATCAATTATAAAACTAGCTCAGTCTACATTACTATATATTTTAATTTCTTAACTTTTATTATTTTAAAAAAAATTAGTCATTGTTCATTTGTTATTTTTATATACTTGAGAATCTGAAATACTACCTCCACAAATTCTTCAATTACATTATTTATAATTAACTTACAACATTGACGATAAAAATTGATATCGGTCTTGTATATGAGAGGTAAACTAATTGACCTACTATATGTTGGTATCTTTCTTTGTCAACTGGAAGATTATTAATCTCACTTTTCAAACTAAATTGGGATCCATGGGAGTGTCTATTAGCTTGCATCCAAGCATTCTAGTTTATTTTAAAAGGTTAACACATATTTTTGCTGAAAAACTAAAATTCATTTTTTTGACTTAATAATTTTCATTTCTAATAAATATTTGAGATTTTGTAGATTTTTAATTTTCAAAATTTTTAGTTAAGATCTTTTTTAGTATTAGTTTTTCCTATGTCTCATCTCTGTAATTGTTATATAATTTACATCAATAATAAAAATTTTGTCTTTTTTTAAAAGATATTATGATATGTTTGACATTGATCATATCCAAATTTTTTGATTATTTTAGTAAACTTTTTGAATCATATTCTTGAAAATTGTTTGAGAACTTTTTGAGTCTTGAGATCTTTCTGTTAGTGACTTCACTTCCAATACCAGGTAATATCTTTATATATACGTCTTTCTCCGGTTATTAATTAAGAGACATTTTTCACATCTAATTAGAATAATGGTCGACTTGAATTGGCAGGTAAAGATATTAGTATTTTGACCGTGTTAAGCTTTGGTATTGGCGCTAATATTTCCTAATAATTAATTTTATAAGATTGAGTTAACCCTTTCGACTACTAATCGAAATTTGAACCTGCTGAATGTCTCATGATTTCTTCAACTATTTTTTCCTTTCTCAGTTATTGATATTTATAGATAAAATAACTGAATTATGAAAAACTTAACTGAAACATTGACTGAATGTTATAAAGTGAAAACAGCGTCCATGTGTTGCTAATTTTTATATCACCTCCCTAACTCAAACCAATTTACATTTAAAGCCAATTAAAAGCATTGGCTTATTCAGTCCGCACAATCATCATGAAACTAAACATATACGTACATGGACCTAAATACCAGAGACATTTAAATAAATATTCCATTTAAATCATACTTCAAGGAAGCAAAAGCATTGATTGATGGTTCTTCTATGTGTAGCCCATTTCAGATCCTGGTGAAGAAAGAGCCCAGTCAACAGAAAATTGGAGAGAGGATAGTATTTATCTTCTGGAAATCGTTCATCTTTCCCAATACTTGTGTCATATCATCTGGATTCATTATAGTCACCCTCTGCGCTGGTCCTATCCACATAAAACAATATTTTCCTGCCAGTATATTTTTCAATTCGAGACCAAGGTTGAAGACGAACCAATCTTAGCAGGCATCCAGGGAACAGAGCATCAGACCTTCTAGACGCAGAACAGCACAAAGCCGCATAAAAGGTGAACAACAAGAAAACAAAATTCCAGAGACGAGCAGATCAACAAGACAAATAACAGCAGAGCCACTTTCTAATTCTTCTTTCTACTTGAAACTTATTTGGATTAATGTAAACTATGAGAGTGTGTACATCATCAAGATTCAACTTTTTTTTTCCTGACATCTTTTCCATACTCTTCCAATAATTTATACAACTTTACTACAGGGGAAAATATTTGTCACTACATGTAATACAGTAATAGTTTCTCCACATGGAGATGTTGTTTCAAGTCCTACAATGGGCATTTACTAAACCACGAAAAAATAGCGACATTATTTGTTTAAGCAAGTGGCTACACTTTGCCTACACCAGCTTCTACGGGAGACTTTAATCAACAGAGGTATATGGAAGGAACAGATTATAATTGGCGCTAGATCTTGCGTAATATCAAGTGGGCACCATGTTGGGGATGCATGGTAATAACCAAGTAAGGCGCATGAGTATAGGATGGGGAAAGCTCGAATGTGAAATGCTGTAATATCATTGACAAAGCCATTTTTGCTTCTATTAGAGCAAAGTTTTGGCCGATACAAATCCTGGGACCCAATGAGAAAGGGGAGAACGCAACTTGGTTCTTCGTAGCCTTTGAAACTCCCTCTGCAAACCTCTCCGGTTTGAACTCTCCTGCATCCTCACCCCAAAATGTAGGATCACGTTGAATTTCGATTGTTGGCATAGCGACTTCCACTCCAGCTGGTAGTACCAAGTCTCCAAGTCTTATCTCTTTGTCAACTAATCGAGCAAGTCCCACAACAGGTGGATAGAACCTTAAAACCTCGTACAAGATCATTGTTACCTATACAGAATTATTCAAAAATGCTGTCAGTAATCCAAAGGAATCACTTCCAGGAAGCATAAACATTTTAAACAATGTATTTCCCCAAACAACAAGACACATTTTGGAAATCTAACATAAAAGGATAAAGGAGAGACAAATTTGTTGGGTATTAACCCTGATCGTTTGTTAAATCCATTTTTTACTGTAAAAACATACAAAACACACTTTGTTGCATTTTAGTTCTTGTTTTTTAAGAGACTGCTAAAACAATATTTGAATCATTGATTTAAAATTTAATCCCACAAAAGATCTATATATAACAAGAAGGATATAAATTACTTACAACTTTAAGCTGATTCAGTCCATCAAAGTCGGGTTTATTTTTACCGAAGACTTGCAAAACCTCTTCTCGTGCACGAGATTGCCAATTTGTATGTTGTGCCAATAGAACCATTGTCCAAACAAGCAACACAGATGTTGTCTCTTGGCCGGCAAAGTAAAATATTTTGCACTCCTTGATCACATCGTCAATGCTCATTCCAGTATTCTTTTTATCTCCATGTTCTTGAATTTCTTTAGAATTGGCCTCCAAAAGTATACCTAACAAGTCATTCTTTGCAACCTCCCCTGCCTTCATTGCACTTTCTCTTTTGCTGATGATTCCTCTTAGTGAAACTTGTATTTCTTTGTCAACTTGCTTCAGTCTCTTGTTAAGCTTGGTTGGAACAAATCTGTGGAAATAAATGTAGTTATGGTGAAAAATGTTAAAAGGAAAAGAACATGTATTACCAAGTAACATTCATTGAAGTTTTGTGAAGAGAATCGTGTTCAACACAGGATAGCTCAGATTTACCTCCATCCTGGAATATAAAAGGATAGTAGAGCTTGTACTGTAAGTTCTGCAAGTTCATCTTGGAGCTGAAAAATTCTTCTGCCTTCCTGATAGCTACTCCCAAATGCTGCCCGAGAAATCACATCCCTCGTCAAATCCGTGAGATAAGGCCATACATCCAACTCACACCATCCTTCCACAGAAACTAACCCATCCCATTTGCTTATCAGATCACTGCAACTTTTGTAGAATGCGGGTACCATATTCTGTCATGTCAAATTTATTGGGAATAGACGATTGACGAAGGGAAAAGACAAACAGCGAGAATGAGCTAATGCACAAACAAAAACGCAATATAAAGCAACAAGATGTAGAAATACATCAAGAACCTCCCTCTGATAGCTTAAGCACTAAAATTGCTTAATGATTTGATGTCTGTACTGGTTTATAACTAGTGATTATGATACCTTCTTTACCAGCAACCTTTAAAGGGTGCCTTTTAGAAGTTCATTTGATATGGTGAAAAGAATAAAACCCTCTTCTGGTACCAAATTAAGGAGCCAAATAAGCAAACAAGTAATGAAAAGAAAGCAGTAAAAGATAACCTTGAGCTTCTCTAGTAGAAAGGCTTGATTAATGATTCTTCTATGAGTGACCCACTTCTCACCCTCGTGAAACAGAAGTCCCGTTAGCAGATATTTGGCCAGAGGGTTCAGACCTGGCTTCTTGAAGTCATTGATCTTGGTAAATACTTCTTTAATATGTTCTGGATTCGTCAGATTCACCCTCGGCACCACTCCGAGCCACATAAAAGAATTTTTTCCTGCCACCAGTTTCAGAATGTTACAGAAAAACCCAATACCCATAAGATTATGCAACCATGGAAGTTGAAATACAAATTAAAAACAAAAACATACCAACATGATAAAAAGCTGGATAGAGAGGACAGTCAAAGTCACTGTTCTTACCATATTTCTGCATCATGTCGCAGAAGAAGGGGGAGACCCGAGGGAGAATATCGTCGGTTAGGTTAATGGGTTTGGATTTTGCTTGGTTTATCACGTTGGACATCTCTTTAAGGTCTCCGATAAGAAGCCGATATGGGTTTCCGGAGAAACCCTGTCGCCTCAAGCACCTCTCCAGCTTCTTTGGCTTCAACCACACCCAATTCAGTATTCTCCATGCCAGTACCAGGGTTGCAGCCAAAGCAACCCAGACGGCGAGTCCTCCAAATGAAATTTGGAGTTCCATGAGCGTACACTAAAACAAAGGAAAAGAATAAAACGCAACAAAGTCTGCTGGAGCAAACTTCAAAAATTTCTCCCGGAGCAGATTCCAGAAGTAGCAAGTACCACGTTATTAGAATCCATAAAAATATCTGTTTTTGTACCCAATCGTTCTTTTCTGTCTGAATTATCTTGTAAATATTATACGAATATATATATATATATATCTGTCTGCCCTGCTTGCCACGTTTTTTTATCACTTATCATTTTCTTTTACTTAATAGTTTTGACGAACGTGCTTGCGTTGGGATTTTTTTTATAGAAAAAGTCCAATAGGATTAAAAATATTATTACATGCATACAAGTAATGTACTTGGATGAATAAAATATAATAATATATTCCATCAATATTTATATTTATAATGTATATTTGACTTGAATCTAATGAGTTACGTATAGTGTGCAACTATGATCATCATTAACTTAAATTCTGTGCTAAATAAACTTGGCAAAACAATAATAAAATTATTTGTAATATAAAAATTAAAAATATTAGCTTTCAACTTTGTGAAGAGAGGTACAATCAAATGATGACTTACGAACCCAATACAATTTTGTGTACCAAACAATTTTGTGATTGATTAGAATGACAGACATTGTTTGATACTTGGCAGCTGTACGACTCTCTTTATTAAGCTCATGTCTCAGTAAAATGACAGACAAATATAGTTTTTCAGCAACTGAGACAAACATATATATATATATATATATATACACATCTATTCTGCAACCCTCTGAGAGATTACCAGTCATTAGCTCCCTTTGGTACGTCCAAAATAATTGCAATGGTTGTGAGAATCGTCTTCTGCGCATAAAGTATCCTACTTTAAGACACTGGCATATTTTGAAAAGTGAGAAAGGCACAACGACACAAACACAACCCAAAGTCAAGTCAAAGGTTTTGATGTATTCGTAACCGACTAGGAAACCAGTTGGCAGTGTCTCAAAGCAAGCCTCAAATAAACAATGGAATCACGTGCTAATAATTGTCAACCCTTTAGATGATTCTATTGTTAAAAAAAAAAATTAAGAGATATGTTAGTTTTAAGTAATATTTTGTTAAAAAATAAGAGGAAGAAGAATGAGACTAGTAGAAAGATTCAATTGTTCATTTGTGATTTTTATTATAAAAAAAAAAAAAAAAAACTTTTAAGTATATGCATTTATAAATATTAATACAATTTTTAAAATTTTAAATGTATATATTATAATTACAAATTTTAAATGTATATATTAGAAAAACTTAAATTACAATATTTATAATTTTAACTTCTTAATAAGATAAAGAGTCATTTTAATTTATAAATTATTATTTTTAACTCTTTAATTTGTACATTAATATTTTCAGTATTTTTAAATTCACGAATTTCTTTTTTCCTCCACAACTAGTATATAATCTTTGAAAATTTTTAAATTTAAGTAGCTTGGTGAAAATATGTACAACATGGCCTTGAGTCTTCAAGCACTCAATCTCAAGTTTTGTTTTAGCAATGTAATCCCTGATAAAATGGAATGTGCATACTTCATTTATAAAATACTAAATTATTAATTAATGTTTCCATGGACTTATTGTCAATAGAAATTTCAATAGCTCTTCTTGAACCTACTTTTACAATATTCAGAAATTGACAACAAATGATAGTTTACAAAAAAAACTCAATAGAACTTATGTAAAATCAAGTGAGCACCAAATTCAGGAATGAATACTAAAAATCATGCAAGGGGCATGAGTATAACATGGCAATAGCTCAAACGTGAAATGTTGCAAGATCATTGCCAGTGCCACTTTTGCTTTTAGCAGCACTAAGTTTTGACCGATGCAAATCCTGGGACCCCATCCAAAAGGAAAGAAAGAAACTTGGTTCTTTGTCGCCTTTGAAACTCCTTCTGCAAACCTTTCTAGTTTGAAATCAAGTGCATCATCACCCCAGATCTCAGAATCATGGTGAACTAGGATTATTGGCATTAAGAGTCTCAGTCCTGCTGGTAGTATTAAGTTTCCAAGTCTTGTTTCTTTCTCCACTGATCGAACAAACACCGATAGAGGAGGGTATAACCTCATAACTTCATTCAAGATCACTGTTACCTACACCAAACATATTTAGTATTCAAGTTAAGTAATAGCAAAAGAGATTCAAGTTGACTAATAGCAAAAGAGATTCAAGTTGACTAATAGCAAAAAGTGGTAGATGTTAAGATATTGACCATGAACAACAATTCCCTAAACCCATTAAAACAAAATACCTTCTTACAATAATTAATCCCATCTTAACTAGCTCAAGAAATCGGCTGAGAAAAGCACAATATGTTTATGTTGATCGTGATCCAAATTTCAATTCTATATAGTAAAAACAAAAATACAATTTAAATATAGTAGACATGTTAATGAAACAACACTTTAATTCAAATGTGTTTTCGTGATTTCTACTTTGACAATCAAAATTTATGAAATTTTAATTCAATCCAATCAAAATTTTCTGAGAAATCTATGGAACAATAATAAAGAAAATATACTTACAACTTTAAGCTGACTCAATCCATTAAAATTAGGCTGCCTATTACCAAATACTTCCAAAACTTCATCTCTAGCACGAGATTGCCAATTTGTATGCTTGGCCAGCAGAACCATTGTCCAAACAAGCAATACAGAAGTGGTCTCTTGGCCTGCAAAGTAAAATATCTTGCACTCGTCGATCACGTCTGCAATGGTCATTTCAACATCTTTCTTTTCTTCACGTTCTTGAATCTTTCTAGAATTGGATTCCAGCAATACAGAGAGTAAGTCACTGTTGTTAACTTCCCTGCTTCCATTGCCTTCTTTCTTTTATCTATGATCCCTTTGAGTGAATCTTGTACCTCTTTGTCAATTGCTCTCATAACTTAGTTGGTAGAAACCTTTATATATGTAGAATGTTAAGCTAGCGTAACAAAAAACCAAGAAAGGGATAGCAAGTTTTAACCAATTTATAAAATGATATTCAGAAGAAAACAGGAGCTAGCAAGCAAATATTCAACAGCATGCCTCGAGAGTTGTATTCAACAGAATTTGTTCAAAGCTATGTTTTGTTTCTGCCAGCGAAGTGCCTTCAAATTTTCAGATACTTATAGAAAAATTTCACACAAGAGTCATGAAATACACATCCCTTTTCATTTTCTTTTTAAGAACGTCATGCATTGCATATTTAGATTACCTCCATCCTAGAACATAAACTTTTTGGCAAGCTTGGTTATTAGTTTGGCAAGTTCATCTTGAAGTTCAAAGATTCTTTTCCCTTCCTCATAGCTGCTTCCAAATGCTATTTGAGAAATCACATCACTTGTCAAATTAACAAGATACGGCCATACATCCAACTCACACCATCCTTCAGCAGAGACTAACTCTTCCCATTTGCTGATCATATTGCTACAACTTTTGTAGATTGCAGGTAGCATATTCTGCTTAGCAAAAAGAGAAATCAAAACTTTTTAGCTACCCAAAATAATATACAAATTTGGATCCCCTAACATAGCTTGCTATCTATCCTCATCGATCAGACTGATACACACATACCTATATAACCAGACTTAGGTACATTACAACTGAAAAATATCTGTTAAATAGAAGAAAAAAAATTAAACTGAGTGAAACTGTGAAAGAACCTTTAACTTCTCAAAGTTGAATGCTGGGGTGATGATTCTTCTTTGCTTGGCGCATTTCTCCCCTTCGAGGCTTGGGAGACCACATGTCAACGGTCTGACAAGCGGGTTGATGGCATTTTGCTTGGAAAAGTCAGTCCTCCTGGTAAGTATATCTTTTATGTGTTCAGGGTTCATTACAATCATCCTTGGCACAGGTCCATCCCATGAAAAACAATTTTTCCCTGCCATTATTTCAAAATCTAATATAACGGTAGTCTGTTAGCTTCACCAAATCAATTTTTAGTATTTGGACAGGTGAGCTATTACCGGGGAAGTTCCACTAGAACGATGAAGTATTACATCTACT
The DNA here is from genome assembly GCF_054855325.1 of Carica papaya. NCBI lineage: Eukaryota > Viridiplantae > Streptophyta > Magnoliopsida > Brassicales > Caricaceae > Carica > Carica papaya. The sequence goes on along the minus strand of NC_142312.1, from coordinate 25,510,678 downwards.
CTCTCCATTTATAACAGTTCCAATTCGGTGTCAGAGCAAAATTTGACTTGATATTCATGTCAAATGTTAGCTACTAGTTTCTAACACTTAGCCCATAGCAGACTATATTGTATGAGCAAAGAAGTGATATAACAAATGAAACTACTACAAGTCTGCGAGTCAGTTCAAAAGATTTTAGAATTTCTCTTTACATGAACATAAGTGATAGAAGAAAAAAGCAGAAGAAAAGGCACCATGGTCATTAGAAGGCATGATCCTACCGTACCATATTTCTTCACATTGTAGTAAAAACTTGGCGCAACACATGGTGCACAATCATCAGTAACGCTATTGGATTTGCACAACATTGCTTTCTGTAACATCATGGAATTCTCTATCTTGTCCCCAAAAAATAGCCGATAGGAGTTGCCAGTTAAACCTTGTTGCCTCAGCCATTTCTCCAGTTTCTTGGGCCTCAACCACACCCAGTTGAGCATCCACCATGCCCATATCAGTATTGCCGTGCCTAAACAAACCCACACTTCTGCTGTCGCTGCTGAAGATATTTCCATCTGATTCATATTGAAAAAAAAAAAACGAAGATATTTGATTTGATCTTTCTTCCTATATGTATATATGAATCTGTTTCTGTTTATACTAACAAATTATGTCATCTAATAAACATGTCCAATTACATAAAACATAAAAGACAAAGTAGACAATTGTGAAAAGTGAAATTAGAAATTTAATGTTTAAAGTAGATAAAAGCTAAAAAAATACATACATATAGTTCAAGTTATATTTTGGGGAATTAGTTTTACAAAGCAGCCAGGTGGACTTTACTGCCAAGATCGAAGAATTTTCAACAGAAACACACAAAAAAGCGTGTTGCTGTACATCTGGGTTCCAACTTTTAACATTTCGACATAAAAAACCAAAAACCAAAAGGAAAAAAAAGGTTCCAGGCTGAATTCAAATGAAAAGTGGTAGATGAAATCCCTACTTATACCATGTCAATGGACTTGCTTCCCAACAAAATATGAAGATTTGGATAAACACACACGAAGATTCAAAACAACCAAGCACTCGGGTTTATACTAGTTGCATAGATAGGACTCCATTTGCAGAAAAGATCACAGGAAGGGCTGAGATTTAGAACCCTTTCCTGCTCTCTTTCAACCCAAAAGTTTTCCCATGGTGAAAGGGATTTCTCTGGTGTTCCAGTTTATCATAAAGCCAGCAGAATACCGACAGGACTTAGATAAAGCTATCCATCAATTCACACATGTAGGACTCGGGCAATAACAAACAATGGATTGTCTGTCACATTAAAGTCCGGATAACTGAAAAGAAATTGTTAAATTGGCTCTGCTGCTGAAACCCTTGATAACCTTCTCCTTGAGTGATAGCTAGTGAAGATGCTGAGGTTGCAGAAACATTAGCAATCAATCTATTGTAGCAGACTTGGCTGCTGCTGAAACTCTTGATAACCTTCTCCTTGAGTGGTAGCTAGTGAAGATGCTGAGGTTGCAGAAACATTAGCAATCAATCTATCATAGCAGACTTGACCTCACGTGGAAGTGGAGGAAAGAGAAGTGAGAAGAGATCAGGACTTTGATTGAACAGGTGATGATCACACAGTGGAAGTCCGATGTCACATCTTGTCTTCAACAACTGCAGGACAACTTTAGCCGACTAGTTTATATATATACATATATTATGAGGTGTAAACATATTGAGCCAAGCATATAAGTCAGATTTCACATTAATTAAATTTTGTGTCAAGTCGTGTACCTAATTATTCTCAAAACGAAGTGAAAAAGACAAGCTTTTAGCTTGTCTAGGAGGAAAGCTGGAATGATGATTCTCTATGTGGAGCCCATTTCAGATCCTGGAGAAGAAAGAGCGCAGTCAACAGAAAATTGGAGAGAGGGTTTGTATTTATCTTCCAGAAATCACTGATCTTGTCAAACCGTTCTTTCATGTGATCTGGATTCATTATAGTCACCCTCGGCAGAGGTGTGGATCTAAAACAATCTTTTCCTGCCAGCATTTTTTTCAATTCAAAACCAAGGTTGAAGACAAACCAATCTTATCAGGCAGCCAGGGGAGGGAGCATCAGACCTTCTAGACGTGGAGCAGCATAAAACCACAGAAAAGCTGAACAACAAGAAAACAGAATTGCACAGAAGAGCGGATCAACAAGACAAATAATACAGGATCACTTTCTAATTCTCCTTTCTACTTGAAAGTTATCTGGATTAATATAACTATTGGAGTGTCTACATCATCAAGATTCAAGTTTTTTTTCCCCTGACATCCTTTTCCATATTCTTCCAATCATTTATACAACTCTACTACAGGAGATAATATTTTTCAATAAAAATAATACAATCGTAGTTTCTCCACATGGGAGACGCTGTTTCAAGCTCTACAATGAGCATTAAATAAGCCAAGAAAAAATAGAGGTAACCTAGACCAGCTTCTACTGGAGATTTTAATCAACAGAAGTAAATGGAAGGAGAAGATTGTAATTGGTGCTAGAGTTTGCGTAATATCAAGTGGGCACCATGTTGGGGACGCATTGTGATAACCAAGTATGGCGCATGAGTATAGGATGGGGAAAGCTCGAATCTGAAATGCTGTAACATCATTGACAAAGCCATTTTTGCTTCTATTAGAGCAAAGTTTTGGCCAATACAAATCCTAGGACCCCATGCAAAAGGGAAGAATGCAACTTGGTTCTTCATAGCCTTTGAAACCCCATCTGCAAACCTCTCCGGTTTGAACTGTCCTGCATCCTCACCCCAAAATGTAGGATCACGGTGGATGTGGATTGTTGGCAGAGCGACTTCCACTCCAGCTGGTAGTACCAAGTCTCCAATTCTCGTCTCTTTGTCAACTGATCGACCAAGTCCCACAACAGGTGGATAGAACCTCAAAACCTCGTACAAGATCATTGTTACCTATACAGAATTACACAAAAGTGCTGTCAGTAATCCATGGGAATCAGTTCCAGGGAGCATAAACATTTTAAGTAACCTAGTTCACCAAGCAATAAGACACATTTTGGAATGCAACATACAAGGATAAAGGAGAGGCAAAATTGTTGGGTATTAAACCTGATCGTTAGTGAAATCCATTTTTGACAGTAAAAACATACAAGACACTCTTTGTTGCATTTAAGTTTTTGTTTTTTAAGAGATTGGTAAAACAATATTTGAAATGACTGATTTTAAATTTAATCCGAGAAAAGATCTATACATAACAAAAAGAAGAATAAAAATTACTTACAACTTTAAGCTGATTCAGTCCATCGAAGTCAGGTTTATTTTTTCCAAAGACTTGCAAAACCTCCTCTCTTGCACGAGATTGCCAATTTGTATGTTGTGCCAATAGAACCATTGTCCAAACAAGCAACACAGATGTTGTCTCTTGGCCGGCAAAATAAAATATCTTGCACTCTTCGATCACGTCGTTAATACTCATTCCAGTATTCTTTTTATCTGCATGTTCTTGAATTTCTTTAGAATTGGCCTCCAAAAGTATACCTAGCAAGTCATTCTTTGAAAACTCCCCTGCTTTCATTGCACGTTCTCTTTTGCTGATGATTCCTCTTAGTGAAACTTGTATTTCTTTGTTAATTTCCGTAAGCCTCTTGTTAAGCTTGGTTGGAACAAATCTGCGGAAACAAGTGATAGTTATGATGAAAAATTGGTAAAAGGAAAAGAACATGCATCGCCGAGCAACATTCACTAAAACTTCGTCACAAGAATCATATTCAACACAGAATAGCTTAGATTTACCTCAATCCTGGAATATAAAAGGATCGTAGGACTTGTCTTGTAAGTTCTGCAAGTTCATCTTGGAGCTGAAAAATTCTTCTGCCTTCCTGATGGCTACTCCCAAATGCTGTTCGAGAAATCACATCGCTTGTCAAATCTGTGAGATAAGGCCATACATCCACCTCACACCATTCCTCCACAGAAACAAACTCTTCCCATTTACTGATCAGATCACTGCAACTTTGGCAGAATGCGGGCACCATATTCTGTCAAATTTATTTGAGACAGACGATTGAAGGGAAAAAACAATCAGACGAGAATCAGTTAACACACAAAAAGAAAACAATATGAAGCAACAATAAGTAGAAATACACCAAGAACCTCCCTGTTATAACTTAAGCACTAAAATTCTTAATGATTTGATGTCTGTACTGGTATCTAACTAGTGATTATGATAACTTTTTTACCAGCAACAATATGTAGAAATACACCAAGAACCTTGAGCATTTGATTTGGTGAAAAAGAAAAGATAAAACCCTCTTCTAGTACCAAATTGAGCAGATAAATAAGCAAACAAATAGTGAAAAGAAAGCAGTAGAAGAAAACCTTGAGCTTCTCTAGTAGAAACGCTTGATTAATGATTCTTCTATGAGTGACCCATTTCTCCCCCTCGCGAGTTAAAAGTCCTGTTAGCAGATACTTAGCAAGAGGGTTCCCACCCGGTTTCTTGAAGTCATTGATCTTGATAAATACTTCTTTAATATGTTCTGGGTTCCTTAGAATCACCCTCGGCACCACTCCGAGCCATATAAAAGTATTTTTTCCTGCCACCAGTTTCAGAATGTTACAGAAGAACTCAATACCCATCTTCACAAAAATTGATAGAAATTAACAACAAAAACATACCCTCATAATTAAAATATGGTCAAAGAGGATAGTCAAACTCACTGTTCTTACCATATTTCTGCATCATGTTACAGAAAAAGGGGGAGACCCGAGGGACAATATCGTCGGTTAGGTTCAGGGGTTTGGATATTGCTTGTTTTGACACGTCGAACATCTCTTTAAGATCTCCGGGAAGAAGCCGATATGGGTTGCCGGAGAGACCCTGTCGTCTCAGGTACCGCTCCAGCTTCTTTGGCTTCAACCACGCCCAATTTAGTATTCTCCATGCTAATATCAGGGTTGAAATCAAAGCAACCCAGACTGCGAGTCCTGTAACTGAAATTTGGAGGTTCATGAGTGTAGAGCAAAAGGACAAAATGCATCCAAGTCTGGTGGAGCTAACTTGAAAATTTTCGCTCGGAGCAGATCCCAGAAGTAGCAAATATAACGTTATTAGAATCCATCATAAGATCTGTTTGTAGCCAATCTTTGTTTTCCGTCTGAATTATCTTCTAAATATTACACGGCTATACGTATAAAATATTTTGTTTGGAACTGACGCTAAAATAATCAAATCTTCCCTAGCATTTTTACTGGGACTAAGGCTCCGACTTGAACTGGAAGTTAAGCACGAACTAGACCCATCTTGTCTTGTTATCTTGATCATGTGACATCAATTGACAAAGGCTCAATCTTGATCATGTGCATTTCTTTTTTTCCTTTTACCTGTTACTAGGCTGGTTCTTGAATCTCGTCAAGATTCAATTTTTTTTTTTTCTGACATCTTTTTTCCATATTCTGCCAATAATTTACACAATTTTAGTACAGGAGAAAATATTTTCCAATACATGAAAAACAGTGGTAGTTTCTCCACATGGAAGATGCTGTTGCAAGCCCTACAATGGGCATTTACTACACCAAGAATGAATAGTGATAAGATTTTTTTAAGCAAGTAGTTACTTTAATCAAATTTAATCAACATGGAATGAAAAATTTTAATTGGAGCTAGATCTTGCGTAATATCATGTGGGCACCGTGTTGAGGGCGCATGGTAATAACCCAGTACGGTGCATGAGTATAGGATGGGGAAAGCTCGAATTTGAAATGTTGCAACATCATTGACAAAGCCATTTTTGCTTCTATTAGAGCAAAGTTTTGGCCAACACAAATCCTAGGACCCCATGAGAAAGGGAAGAAAGCAACTGGGTTCTTCACAGCCTTTGAAACCCCATCGGCAAACCTCTCTGGTTTGAACTCTCCTGCATCCTCACCCCAAAATGTAGGATCACGTTGGATTAGGATTGTTGGCAGAGCGACTTCCACTCCAGCTGGTAGTACCAAGTCTCCAAGTCTCGTCTCTTTGTCAACTAATCGAGTAAGTGCCACAACAGGTGGATAGAACCTTAAAACTTCATACAAGATCATTGTTACCTATACAAAAGTATTCAAAAAGTGCTATCAGTAATCCAAGGCAATTAGTTCCAGGAAGCATAAACATTTTAGACAATGTATTCCCCAAACAGTTAAGACGCATTTTGGAAATGTAACATACAAGGATAAAGGAGAGACATAATTGTTGGGTATTAAAACTGATAGTTAGTTAAAATCCATTTTTGACAGTAAAAAAAATGCAAGAACTCTTTGTTGCATTTAAATTTTTCGTTTTTAAGAGATTGCTAGAACAAGATTTGGATCACTTATTTTAAAATTTAATCCCACTAAAAATTTATACATGATAAGAAGAAGGATAAAAATTACTTACAACTTTAAGCTGATTCAGTCCATCAAAGTCGGGTTTATTTTTACCGAAGACTTGCAAAACCTCCTCTCGTGCATGAGCTTGCCAATTTGTATGTTGTGCCAATAGAACCATTGTCCAAACAAGCAATACAGATGTTGTCTCTTGGCCGGCAAAGTAAAATATCTTGCACTCATCAATCACGTCATCAATGCTCATTCCACTATTATTGTTATCTCTATGTTCTTGAATTTCTTTAGAATTGGCCTCCAAAAGTATACCTAGCAAGTCATTCTTTGCAAACTCCCCTGCTTTCATTGCACGTTCTCTTTTGCTGATGATTCCTCTTAGTGAAACTTTTATTTCTTTGTTAATTTCCTTCAGCCTCTTGTTAAGCTTTGATGGAACAAATCTGTTGAAATAAATGTAGTTATGGTGAAAAATCGTAAAAGGAAAAGAATATTTATTACCAAGTAACAGTCCTTAAAATTTTGTGAAGAGAATCATATTCAACACAGAAAACCTTAGATTTACCTCCATCCTGGAATATAAAAGGATCGGAGAGATTGTATTGTAAGTTCTGCAAGTTCATCTTGGAGCTGAAAAATTCTTCTGCCTTCCTGATAGCTACTCCCAAATGCTGTCCGAGAAATCACATCACTTGTCAAATTTGTGAGGTAAGGCCATACATCCAACTCACAACATCCCTCCACAGAAACCAACTCTTCCCATTTACTGACCAGATCACTGCAACTTTTTTGGAATGCAGGCACCATATCCTGTCAAATTTATTTGAGACAGACGTTTGACGAAGGGAAAAAAAGACAGAGAATGAGTTCATGCACAAAAAGAAAGCAACCTTTCAAGGGTATAACCATTTACAAGTTCATATGATTTGGTGAAAAAGATAAAACCTTCTTCTTCTACCAAATTACGCAGACAAATAAGCAAACAAATAGTGAAAAGAAACAATATAAAGCAACAATATGTGGAAATACATCAAGAGCCTCCCTGTTATAACTTAAGCACTAAAACTGCTTAATGATTCTGTAATGGTGTCTAACTAGTGATTATGATATCCTTTTTTTACCAGCAACCTTTCAAGGGTATAACCTTTTACAGGTAGAGGTATTGAGAGGGAAAAAGGTGGGGAAAGATGCTCATCAAGTAGAGGTATCACACTTATTTTTTGCTAATGATACTCTGATATTCTGCCAATCTAAGGATACATGTATTTGGTTTTTTTTAATTTTGGATCATGACTTATATAAGTGGGATGATTTTGGGAAAGTCATTGATACTTTAACATAGATATAAATATTTTTGTAAATGGACGGCACCTCCTTCGTGCCTTATATTAATTTTATTCTTTTTATCTCAAAAGCCTTTTACAAGTTAATTTGATATGTTGAAACGAATAAAACCCTCTTCTGCTACCAAATTAAGCAGACAAATAAGCAAACAAAAATGAAAAGAAAGCAATAAAATATAACCTTGAGCTTCTCCAGTAGAAACGCTTGATTAATGATTCTTCTATGAGTGACCCACTTCTCACCCTCGTGAGAGACAATTCCCGATAGCAGATATCTGGCCAGAGGGTTCACACTTGGCTTCTTGAAGTCATTGGTCTTGATTAGTACTTGTTTAATATGTTCTGGGTTCATTAGAGTCACCCTCGGCACCATTCCGAACCACATAAAAGAATTTTTTCCTGCCAACAGTTTCAGAATGTTACTGAACAACCCAATGCCCATCTTCATAATTAAAAGATCGATAGAGAGGACAATCAAACTCACTGTTCTTACCATATTTCTCCATCATGTTGCAGAAGAAGGGGGAGACCCGAGTGAAAATATCGTCGGTTAGTTTAATGGGCTTGGACATAGCTTGTTTTAACATGTCGGACATCTCATTAAGGTCTCCGGAAAAAAGCCGATATCGGTTACCGGAGAGACCCTGTCGTCTCAAGCACCTCTCCAGCTTCTTTGGCTTCAACCATACCCAGTTCAGTATTCTCCATGCCAATATCAGGGTTGCAGCCAAAGCAACTGCAACTGCAACTGAAATTTGGAGTTCCATGAGTGTAGAGTAAGAGAAAGTAAAGTCACAAAATGCATTCATGTCTGATGGAGCTAATTTAAAGAATTCCGGGGGGAAGCAGAATCCAGAAGTAGCAAATATAACGTTATTATCATCCATAAGAAGATTTGTCTTGTAGCCACCTTTTATTATTATTGTTATTGACGTACGAGCTTGGCGTTGGGAGTTTTTTTTTTTTTTTTTTTTGTGTATAAGGATTAAAAATATTATCTACATATATACAAGTAATATATGAGTAAAATATAATAATTATTTTTAAAATTTTAATAATATTAATGATATTTTATTCATATTTATTAAAATTTTATTACGTATTTAAAAATTATTAATTATAAATTAATAATAATTTAATTTAACAGTTACGAAATAGTAAAATAGTTGTATCTTAATTATGAAATAATAATGCCTTAATTTTAAAAATTATAGATTAATAATTCTCTCAATAAATTAATGATTATTTATTTTTTATTATGTTTGTTTATTTTTTTTTTTTGTCTTATTTAAACAAGTAGGATTATTTAAAAATTAATTATTCTATTATTTTATGTATACACATATTATATATATGTAATTATACCTAACTTAGGTGTGGAGAGTGTGACAATAGTCATTATTAATTTAATTTTATGTTATCCGAATTTAATAAAATAATATTAGCTTCAGATTTTCCAATCCATCTTTTTTGTTTTTATTTAGGGCTTATTATAATTATGTCTTTTATTTAAAGAGTTATAATCAAATGATGATTTTTGAACCCAACCACTATATTCGTCTTCTTCTTCAAAACAATATATATATATATATACATTTTTTTTTTCTAGTATTACTCTACATAACAAACAATTTTGTGATTGATTCTTCTTTACAATCTTTTTTGAAGAAATTTTTTCTTAAAAGATAATTATAAGAAATTAAACAAAAATATTATGAAGCATATATTAATGGAGATATATAACTCAATAATTCTGAGATTATCTAAAAATATAATTTTGCTAAAAATAATTTTAACATAAAAAAAAAACAACAAATTATAAAATAAACAATAAATATTGAAATATAAAGAATCGTATAAATATAAATTCTAACAAGCTACAGCCTTATTATGCATGCATATATCCTTAAATTTACCAAGTTCTGCACCAACCCATTAACAATAATTTCAAATATTTCGTATAGCAGATTTCACAACTTGAACACATGCTTAACACTCAAGAACTGTATCACTTTCTTTATGAACCTCACGTCTTAATAAAATAACAGACAGATATAGTTTTTCAACAACCGAGACAAACATATACATCCATTCCGCAACCTGTTGGAGATTACCAGTCATGAGCTCCCTTTGTTACGCCAAGAATAATTGCAATGGTTGCGAGAATCGCCTGCACGTATGTAATCTAGCTTTAGGACATTGGCATATTTTGAAAAAGTGAGGAAGGGAAGAATACATAGAAGCACGATGACATATATTTGTCAATCCTGTAGCACTAGATATATATGATTCTACATCTTCATTTTGACCATCTATCCTGATTTTTCAAATCTTTGGATAGTGTTGCATGGAGACTGCACTCTCTGCAAAGTCATTTTTTAATAAAATTACAATAAATATTGACTGAAAGATGCGTGAATTCTGAAGCTTAATGCTCAGGTCGTGTTGGATAGGTTTTTTCAAACTCCACAACCTTGGCTACTTTGAAGGTAAGGAAAAGGGAAGCAACTTAGAAACACTAATTGGCTGCCTGTTTATATTCTAAATGACCTTTTCGAATGAAAGTAAAGCCACTTTCTACTCTGTTGTTCCCAAAAACAGGTTAAACAAAGAAATATCTTATTACCTACTGTGCAATTATTAAGGATGAACATAAAGCAATTGAGAAGTATGTAATGAAGTATAAGAACATTCAGACTTTGAAGGGAACAAGCACAACAGAATAATTAGTAAGCACGCGCTTTCGAAAGTCAGAACAAGAAATATAAGAGAGAGAATCACTCACGGCAATGGTACATGCGATGTATCCTGGTTTTTCTCGAGGATCTATTCTTGAACAAAGTAGAATAAATACCCCAACATACCAGGGGATGGTGCCAAGGATGAAGCCAATGATAAACCTTCAAAAATGGAGATATCTCTATAATCAATAAGCAATAAATTAAGAAAAAAGTATCAATGTTTAATATGTTGTCAATAGGTGGACGTATATAATTATCACATCTGCAATAGGCCTTAACTAATAAATCAAACAGAATTCACCCTTATAGACAGCTCCTGGAAGAAAATATAATTATATGATAAACATATTTTTCAGAGAAGATAACGTATTTTTGAATAATTTCTTAAAACTTCTTGAATAACATATTTGATAACTTTTACTTAATTTCTTCCATTATTCTTTCTTTTTCTCAGTTATTGATAGCTAAAGATAAAATAAATGAAATATGAAAGCCTAGCTGAAACATTTAATGAATGTTATAATATGAAAACAGCTTCCATGTGTTCCTAATTTTTATATCACCTCCCAAACTAAAACCAATTTAAATATAAGCCAACTAAAATTAGCTTATTTAATCCACATAATCATGATGGAAACTAAACATACAAGTACATGGGCATAAATACATGAGACATTTACATGAATGTTCTATTTAAATCATATTTTAAGGTAGCAAAAGCATTGGTATAACTCACAAGAACCAGCCAATGCCAATGCCACAACAAGGAAGGCGTCGCCCTCTTACAGGTCTTCCTTCAGCAACAGCATAACCTGGAAGAACATCAAAGACACCTTAAAAACAAATAAATTAGAGTTCAAAAAATACTTGAGCATTAATAATAAGAACCAAATTCACAAGACCCTTAGAATCTCCAAGGAAGACCCTAAATGTCACAAAAATGATAAAAACATCCCAAGAGTAGATATTCCAGTTTTGGGTTTCTGCTTTCGAAAAGGATTCCGAACACCCAGGACAAAAATCACATAAGAAATTGGTATAATGTTATCTAATTATGATTCAACCTACACATCCAAGGCCTAAAAATCCCTAGTTTTTGCAAACCTGAACCCAAAAAAACTGTCCTACACACTATAGTCCCAGTCTTAAATTATTTCTTTGTACCTGGCCACTTCTGACCAAATAACCGTCTAAAAGCTCCCTGCTTCCCAGAAACAAAAGCATTTCTTTTAGGAACTTAGGTTTCCTTTCCTAAATAAATTCTTAACTCTTTCCACTACACATCCAAGCCCTAATGCTCCAACATGCGAAGCTCCATTTCACAGCAAACCATGTAGAAAGATCACTAATATCTGTTCTATTTGGAAATTCAGTCCCTTTGTCCCAATAAGAATAAGAAGCAATATGCCTGGCACTTAGCATCTAGGCTGAAGAGAAATCTAGCTAATTCTAATGCAAAAGATAACCACAATCAAACAAGTCTAGAAAAGAAATGTCAGGTTATCACCCTTTCTTTCTCCATGGCATTTTTACTGATTTCTTAAAGAAATGAGAACAAAGACCACGCAGAAAATGAGTTCCATTGGATTCGCTTGTTGGAAAAGCGTGCTATTGAGAATTACAGTGAAAATGTAGATAACACGGGTCATTACTGTGGTAACCATGTCCTGGCACAAAATAACTTTGACGGACAACTTGAATTTTCTTGAACTAATTCCACTGCAAGATCAACTAGAAGTCAATTTGGTTTAAAATCCCTGTTAGATACATGATCATTCTGCTTCATAAACTGTTAATATAATTACAGCATTGAAATCACATGTGCATGAATGGGACAAAAACATTTTTTTAAAAAAAGAAGGTATAGGACCAAAAGATATTCAATCAATTTTAAAAATCTTAGCTTAAACAAAAAGATTTCGGACATCTTAGCAAACAAAAGGGATTTTTAGAAACAAGCAAAACAACTTTATCCAAAATAAAAAGATCGTGGTGTTAACATATCCATGAGAGCTCTAATTCTCCATAACTCCAAGCAAAAGGTCCAGTCTTTTAAATCAGCATCAAGAATGGAAGCTCCCACTAAATATTTTCACAACATACGTTGCCCTATATACACTTGACCAAAACAGGAACTATAAGAACCGAGACCTCTAATGATTCCGAGTACACAAACACGGCCGCAGTTCAATCAGCTTCCTACTTACGAAATTCAACTTACCCACAAAGCTGAAAGGGGGAAAAGAACCAGCAGAAGGAAATTATTTAGAAAAAGCCTTTCAACCCAAATAATAGTACAAGATACATAATCCCTATCCCCTTTTTGAGAAAAGGAAGGACACTTCAGTCTATTGCTCATATGATCAGCTTACGAAGTCAAAGATCGTCTATATCCATAACGGGAATTTACTCATCAAAAGACAGTTCAATCCAAATATATGCATATGGGTATTGATGGAGGGTACCTGGTACGGTCTGGTAGCCATGGGTGTAGTACTGGGGGGGAAGGGAAGAGGGAGGAGCAGAGTGCTCGTGGAGTCCCGGCGGTGGCACGGGCTGAGGGAATCCGATGGCTGGATTTTGCTGAGGAGGATAAGGAGGAGGCGGGTAATTTGTGACTCCTTGAAACGTACCGTATTGATGGTGCTGGTGATCCACCACGACAGCTCTGTTCTTGTCGTCTTCACTACTCATCTCTTCTTCTCCGACGTTGAAGAAAGAAAAACGAAGGAAACTTTATGGAAATGATGGAGGTGGATCTGGTAGTTTAAGATGGTTTATAATTATTGTAAGGATCTGTTTCTTGCTGGTTAATATCGTGAAGAGAGAGAAGTGAAAAGCTTAAGAAGGGCCGCATAGGATTAGTGTTTGACGATCATGATGCGGATGGTGAGGATGATGATGTGATGATCATTATCATCATCGTGATTGATGGCCCATGGGATAGGAACCTCATTATTTTCTTCGTTGCCAAGTAGTTTTGATGGGTTGAATTAGCCCAAAGGCAAATTTGTGAGTTGTCATGTACACACTCAATTATCAATTATTCTTTTCCCATTTCAACAAATTAATTAAAAGTTTTAACATTTTTGGTCAACAATACAATTAGATGGAACCCATAACAATAATAAAATCATGATTTAGAGAATTATTTTAAATTCATTATTATAATTATAGAATTTTAAGACTCTGTTTGTTGGTGGTAAATGATAATCAATTCATTATTATAATTAATGTATAGTATTTGTTTCAACTTTTAACATGATGGGATGGTAGCAGACAGTATCCGACTGCTAAATTTGTGATGAATTTTAAAAACTATAAAATTGGTAGTATTTGACGGGCAAATAATTTTTTTCTCGTTATACCCTCATAAAATATGTTTAATTTTCGTTATACCATTTTAAATAAATACCCTATTTCCCTTCTCCTTTCTTCATTCATGCCGGAGGCAGGGAGAACGATTGCTCTACTTTTTCTTCTTCTTGTTCTTCTTCTTCGATCGCTTTCAAATGTTGGGTCTTTGCTTCTATTTTTTATTTGTGTTCTTCACCTTCTCGATCAGTAAATATTTTATTTCTTTTTTCTTTGATTTTAACCTATTTTCTCATCAATATTCTGTGATTTATTTTGTTATCAATATTCTGTGATTTTTTCCCTTACTTCTATGTCGCATGTTTATCTCAGCTTACTATTTCTTTCATACTATTATAGTATTCTCCTTTTTTAGGGTCGTTTGGTGATTATTTAATCAGGTATATCCTTACTGTTTACATAGGAAGTGGATGTAAAATTGGGGGCCATTTTGGGTACTGTGCAAGTATTTAACGGAGGGTTTTAAGGCTTGATGATGTTATTTTATACTTTCTTTCTCTTTCTTTCTTTGTTTTTACTTCATATTTTAAGGTGATATTTGCATGATATTTGAAGTAGGAAATGTGTTACTTGTTGTGCAAGAAATAAACAAATAGAGATTTTTTTAGGCTTTTGCATTTAGTGTTTAGTCATCATGTGTGGGGCTGTATAGTGTTGCTTGAACCAGAAAGTTGGTCTGCTATTTAATGGTTGGGGAAGATGAAATAAATGAGAAAAGATGGACTATCTTAAGTCTACTGTTTTGATCTGTTCATTTAGGAGTTTTTTTTTTTTCTTGTGTTAAAACCAAGAAATAATGTTGTTTAGAATGAAATTAATGAGGAAAACTTGGCTTTTGTTTGGTCTTTGGTCTCCAGATTTAGGAACTTTTTCAGTGGTTTAAAGTAGAAAATTAATGTGTTGCTTGTTGTGTGGAATGAAGTAACTGGAGAGTGTTTTGTGCTTTTTACATGTATTATTTCATCTATACATTGGAGGACATCTTGGTGTTGGTTAAACTGCAAAAATGATGATGTGTTACTTGTGGTCCAGAAGCAAAATAAATAGAAAAACATGGACTAATTTAAATTTTAAATCAAGACTAATGGGTAAAAGTTCTGAAGGCTTAAATAAAGATTAAATCATGGTCACCATATAGCCTTTAGTGGACTTTTTGCATGAATTAACATTATCCTAAGTTGAATTTTTTGCTTTAATTACTTAATATTTATGGGTTAAGTTTACTTTGTTGGCATCATTTGTTCACGTTCTTCATTGATTTCTTAGATGTGTTTGTTTTTATATATTATAGAATATGATATAGATCCTGTTTTGGAAGCTATGAATTTTTTATTTACCATCTTGTAGTTTATAGGTTTCCACTCAGTTCTTTTACCATATTTTGTTGGGAGGATGATGATTTCCTTAAACTGCTAGGTGTCTGTGAAGGGTAGGTAATGAGAAGATTTGAGGCGTCATAACTAATAGATTGAAACGACTTATCATTTTAGTGTCATTGTAAAATTTGGATTTAATTGTGGAGCTTGAGAGTTGTTTTTCGCATAAACAAATCTGGAGATCGAAAGTGCCACCTAGAGTGTTTTTTTTTTTTTTTATGTGTGAGAAGCTGCCATGGAGTGCATTTTAACTGTTAATATGCTTAGAATGAGGGAGAACATTCTAATAAATGCTTCTTGTGCAAAAAAGATGAGGAGACTTGAAATCATATTTACTGTGGTGCCCTGCTGCCTATGACATTTGGTCTATGGTTTACAAATTATTGGGATTAAACTAGGTGGTGGTTGGGAGTGTGAGGGAGGAGTTGTGGGCTTGGGATGGGGTGCGTAAAAAAGAGCAATTGTTACAGTTAATTCTATTTTCTATTTTTCGAGTGGTTTGGAAGGAACGAAACTTAAGAGCTTTTGAGAGTATTGAGAAAGAGTTTACTACTATTAAAGATACTTGGATCCACTCTTTTGGTTCTATACTTTTGGGTTATGATATTAGAGAGCTTGAGGATTTTTGAGCTATTTTTAATATTTTGATTGACTTGTAATTACTTGTATATGAGTATACCTACTTGGTACTTTGTTAATAATACTGTCTTACTTTTATTTTTTAAAAAATAGTGGAGCAATGATTGTTATTTTACCACGTTTTGTTTTCTTAGGAGGATGGTGGATTCTTTAAGTTGATTATAGAGGTTAAAGCAATGTTAGGGTTTAAAGCTTCGTAGACTTATAGATTATAGTCTTTTACAATTTCTTTATATATTGACGCTAGATAACATGTACCAGTTTGGTGCCTTTTGAAGTCTTGGTTTAATTATATTTGTCTATGTCATTTCTAGAAAGCTAACTGGGTATAATAAAGTTGTGCCTTTGATGTTTATGTCTCTGGTTCTTAGCCTCTTATAGATCTTTTTTCATGTTTTTGTTGTATAATATTCTACGTATTGATGCATTTCATTGATAAATTGTTTTCATATAAAAGGATTGAATGTTTTTGTTGTATAATATTCTACTCATTGTTTGGTTTTGATTCAATCATTTGGTATCGTTTCTGTTCACATATTAGGTAAGAAAGATTGATATTTTAAGATGTATAGTTATTTTAGTATGTCAGTTTATCATATTTCATGGGCTAGTAGTTCATAGGAGGCGTGAGATAAATTATAGTCTTACTCATGAATTAAGATTAGAAGAAGAGAAAGCTCGAGATACACTTATGTAAAATTTATTATCAAGTGAGTTTTATCAGCATATAATTAAGATAAGAGCTTCAGTTTTTAAGAATTTATGTCATTTACTAGCTATAGATAGTGAACTTAGGCATACCGTTCGTTTAACTGTCGCGAAACAAGTACTTAACATACTTTACCTATTATGACACAATAAGAGAAATCGAGTCATATCTTAGATTTTTCGACGATCTGGAGAGACAACATATCGTCATTTTTACAATCTGCTATGATGTATACTACATATGGCCAATAAATTTATTAATTAACTAAATGGATCACAAGTGTCTTCGAATATAGCCAACAATTCTAGATTTTTTCTATTTTTTAAGGTATATATATAAGTTATATACGTTTAATTAATTCTTTTAATATAAGTGTATGTTTAATTAATTAGTAAACAATTAATTTCAGAATTGTATTGGTACAATTGACGGAACACATATATGTATTAAAGTATCTGGAAAAGATGTTCTACGGTTTCACAAGAGAAAAGATTTCCCCACCCAAAACCTATTGGCAGTTTGTACATTTTATTTGAAATTTTCATACGTCTTAGTTAGGTGGGAGGGGACCGCATCAGATTCAAAAATAATAAAAAATGCGTTAAATAGAGTTGATGATTCTTTAGTAATTTTTAAATATAATTAAAATATATTTAACTTCAATATGTAATGTATACATTTGAAGAAAAAAGTTATAATTTAATTTATTAGTTGCTTATAGGTAAGTTTTATCTTATGGATATTGGGTTCATGTTGTGGGATGGACTAATTACATCATATAAAGAGAACGTTACCATTTGAGTGAATACTCTAGGAATCCACCACACAATGCTCATGAGCTATTTAATCTACGGTATGTTTCTTTGCGTAATGCGATTGAACGTGTCTTTGGAGTTCTAAAGAAACGTTTTTCAATTATTCATAGCTCAACTAAACCTCATTATCATATTATGACTGTCAAGACAATTATATTTGCTTGTTGCATTTTGCATAATTATTTACGAGGAGATGATCAAACTGATGAACTTCTTCTAGAGGTTAATGAAGAACTCTGAAACGTTTCTCCAAACGAACGAAGTATATATAACTTTAGGACAGTACTTAGGAAATGAAAAAAGGCGAAGCAATTATAGATGCAACAGCAGCTAATATGTGAGCTGATTACATTTTGTATAGTTTATGACATTTGTATAGTTTATGATGTTTGTATGGTGTATGACTTATGATATTTGCGTAACTTTAATATTTTAATTGGATGCTAAATTTGGAATTTATTTTGTAATAATCATATCATATTTTTTTGCATATGATTATATTTGATGTTTTCATGTGTTTTAGAAAATTGTTAGTAGGAACAGACATGCAGATGGAGGAAGTAAAACTATCAAGTGGACAAATTCTATGGATGATGGCTTAGTAGACTCTTTTTACGAGCAACATTTCTGTGGTCGTAGATCGGGTAGGACATTTACATCACACGTCATTGACTGTGTACTTAAAGAACTGAGGAATGCATTTTCAGATATAGACATTGATAAAGAGCGAATATACAACTGCATAAAAAATTTGAAAAGGCAATTCTCAAAATGTTATGATATTTTCAAACATGAAATGAGTGGTTTTCCTGAAATCCAACAATTGAACGATTTGAAACAGAAGAGGAAGTTTAGGTGTCACTAATAAAGGTAAATCTCTTACTTTATCATATGTTATTTGTCATATTTTATACTATTCAAATATTAATATAGTATTCATCCTAAGCTCAACCCGAAAGATTAGAACTGAAAAACAAACACATGCAAACTTACGAGAAAATGTTGAAAATGTATGGAAGTGATAAAGCTAGTGGATCTACAAGTAAGACAACCTTAAACCCTCAAAGACAAAGGAAGAGGAGTGGTGATGAACAATGTCTGGATGCTACAAGTGAGACACCACTTACCCAAGATTTAAGTAGTAATTTTAATTTTCATGGTCTGAGTACTTCATGTGAGGCTCCAACACTCGAAACTCCTACTTCAGAACTCGAACCTGACGTGTAAGAGTCTTCAATGCGGAAGAAAGTGAGAAATTTGCCAACGGTCTATAATGAAGAATATCTAGCTAAAATTCAAACTATTTCAAATTTAATGAAAGAAATATTAATAATTTCAAAAGCGTTTGTTTCAGCAGAAGAGGTATATCAAGAGGTTTCTCGTATAAGATTAGATCTCATTCTAGAAACAAAAGCTTTTATGTTATTTATGGATAAACCAAACATGGCTAAAGCTTTAATGACTTGTCCTTCTGATCGGTGTAATTTTTTCATGACCAATTTACTTCATTTACTAGGTAATGACTAATATTAAATATCAAGTTCGAATATTTTCTACTTGTTATTTTGCTAGTTTTGATTCTTTACTTTCTTCATATTTTTGGATAATTGAATATGGAGGATGTTGTTGTCAAAATGTAAGACTATATTATGGATTTAGGAACATTTATCAAACTATGTTAGATGTTTAATATATAACTAGTAAAATGGATGAATATTATTATTCTATGGACTAATTTATTATTTTGGATTGATTAATCTATGTTAAATTTATAATTTCTTCTATCTTTCTTTGCTTGTTTGTGCACAATATTTTTTACTAGTTACATTTTTAAAGTAATTTTGCTTTAATGTGATATTTATTTAATTCTCAAGTAATTTGTTAATAAAATATAAATATTTTATCATTATTGAATATGAATATGAGATATTTACATATGTATATATACATTATACATTTTTGTTAAAAAAAATAAATTTAAAAGTTTGAAACTAATAAAAAAAAATATGATTGTATACATGGAATTCCAATGATGATTAATTTTTTAAACAAAATTAATTAATAAATTAACTCATAATAAATAATTATTTCAAATACATTTTAATTTTTTGTTTATTGAAATAATTTTAAATTTAATATAATAATATATAATTACAACTATTTGTTTCTAATATATAAATAATTTTATTTTTATTAAAATTAAATTAATATAATAATATAAATAATAATTATTTATTTTATTAAATATAATAATTTAATTATATTTTTATATATATATTTTTTTCATTACATACTTATTATATATTATTTATTATTACATATAATAAAGTAGAGATAAATTAATAATTTAATTAAAAATACAATAATATTATTTTATCATCCAAATAAAACAGTTGTCATTAATATACATTAATACACAATCATTTAAACGTGAAAATTTTTTGTCATTCTATCTTATATTATTGTCTTTCAATCACTGTCATTATTATATATTACTTATTCATCATTAAAATTTATCCAAACAAAGCGTAAGTGAATTTCTTGACAATTCCTTTCAACTATTAATTCAAAGATCAAATCTTTGCCTCCTTTTGGATGACCCTAATGGTGAATATGCAATTACATGAATATCACTCTTACAAAATTCAAGTCCTTTATCACTTCGAGATTCATCCATCTAACATACTAAAAGCATTTTTTGAGCAATACCCAATAATTTATTCAAAATTTTCATGGTAAAATTGAACTCCACCTGAACAAATACCTGTTTATATCCACGTTACTTCATGTACACCAAAATATCAATTGCTGATATTAAAATATTATATACAAAGACTAGTTATCTCCTAAAATATTTATAACTTTGCACAACCAGAGTTAGCCTCTTCACGTTCTTGTCAAACCAATTGCTTGGTAGATGAATTTTTCCAAACAGTTGGTTCATTGAAACACTCATCAACTCTCTCAATTTAGAATGCTTGGATGACCCATCAAACTTATCAACCTCATTATCAGTGTGTTGACTGGTTGCTTGAAAAAAGCAGATCTAAAAGACAATAGTAAATCTTTTTAGCATTTCCCGGTTCGGTTGCCAGAAGAAAAAGAAAGAGATTTAAAAGATGACAGGGAAGTACAGAGGAGCAAAGCAATGAAAAGAATGTAAAGTTTGAATGAAGAAGGAGAAGCAGAAAGTTTGAGAAACTTCAAATTGAACAGTAGAATAAATTCAGCTTTGTTGGTCGTTCAACACATACCAACTTCACTAAAATAAGACAAATTCTATTATAGACACAAAAAAATAAAAGGAAATCTCCGAATGGCTCACCTTCTACGAATTTTAAATGTTGAAAACTTTCTTCGAGTGCTTTAGCATCCATCAGTCTATTCATTGTTCACAAAGCTTTCTGAGAAAGTGCTGAAGAGAAACAGGACATAGTACAGTTTTGTGTTTAACATTGTGTATATTTCTCGTTTGCACCAAAACTAGCCTTTCGAAGAAAGATATTTACTGATTACAATCATGATCGTAGAGACATCATTTATAGATTGGCTCATTTACCATGGATTTTCACCTCTCTGTATATTGTTTATTTAACTTTCACACTCAGGAGCCATCAATATGTTATTCGATGAAAATAGATGTTTTGATGTTGGACAACACAATAAGAACCCAGGTGCAGCCGAGCATCAGACTTTGGATATCAGATCTTGCAACCCACAGACCATATTTGCAGGTACGGCCACATCTATCATCTTCGGATATGCAAGATTCAAATCTGTTGCACAATTATATATACATGCACTTAGTTTGACAGGCAATAGAACACAAGGCAAACTACCCTACAAGAGACATTTCTCAAACTTGAATTCTAGTAGGTACTTACTTTCCATGATAGCTTTGAATCCTTCCTGCAGGAAGAAAAGAAACATATAAATGCATAACAAATAATACGCTTTTAACATTTAGATAGAATTACTGAAGGTAAAAAGGTATAGAATCTTCATGAAGTTGTTCTCCCTGAATTTCTATCATGCTTCTGGCACAGTAATATATCCAGGGCATTGTGCATCAAACTATAAAAGAACTAACACCATTTTTTTTTATATAACTTACGGAGAACATAGGATGTGGTATCTAGTGCCTTCAGCAATTAGAATGCATTTTTTAGGGTGTTTCTGAAAATAGTTGTCAGTTAATCAGGTGATTGCTTTGGAAAGGGAAAAAACGGCTAAAAAAGAAAGAATAGGAAGCATGAATTCAGCAAATTTTTCCCCAAAAGAATTGCAGCTAACGCAAAAATAGTTATAATGCTTCACAGAAACCAAATCACGTATGATGACTTGTTGGATAAATCCGGCAAAGAACAAAAAAGAAGTTTCCACCCAATTCTCTGATGACTGGACAAAGAAAACCACTTGATGATATAGACAGGAAAAGCTTTTTGGCAGGAACAATAAAATGCAGTGTTTTAGCCAAATAATTACCTTATCTTTTGTTAGGCGTGGATTGTATTGCCTCTCTTCTCCTACTGTGCTCACCTAAAAGTCCATGTTCTGTATAAGCAGCTATTCACATACTAAAAAAGAATGGTAAACATGTGTATTTCCTTACTGTGAAACCCTTGTAGTCATGAGCTGGGTAAACCAATGTGTCATTGGGCAATGTGAAGATCTGGTTTCCATTATCAAAAAAGAAAAAAGAAATCGGTAGTTATTAGTGAAAAGGTTAAATGTTATAAGGTTTTTTCTCTTGGTATTTCTTTTCCTTAACTTGCCTGTGAATGTACTGATTCGTAGAGTTGCTCTGAATTTCCACCCTGTCAAAACATTTGAAAAAAGGCAATTCTTCAAAGATTGAAGCATAAAAGATATGCCAAGACAGAATATATTCTATTTTCCTATTCGCCTAACAAAATAAAAGAGGACACATGTGACATGAATCACTACAATACATGCTCACTGAAAAGAAATAGCTAATGGCATTGGTTAATTTGGAGAGTCTACAATTTTTTTTTTTTTACCAAATGGTCAATGAAGTCATCTTCAGCTCCCGAGAGGGTAAAGCCAAGTGAGTAGAAGACTGATGCTAACCAAGCTACAGCAGCGACAATTTTGAAGTTGTTTGCAGTTGCATATAACAACCCCATGATGTAACCACCAAAGTTTGGAGAGACCAAATACGATACCAAGGGATGGATGATAACCCATAAAAATCATCTGTTAGGTAGTCTAAAGAATCAAGCTGGCTAAATTCGAAGACGAAGTCAGTTAGGGGAATCTTCAAAAAACCTTCTATAAACAAGAGGGATCTGAGAGAATAAAGACCAGCAATTTTATTCTCAAAGATATAAAGAAGAATCCACTTGAAATGCTTTCCATGAAAAAATTTGCTAGTTTGATCTCCGATTGGTAGTCCATCGAGAACAGCAGAAAACTTGGCATATCAGAATTCTTTGAATTGCCATGACCCAGCTTAACAGAATTTTGACTTCCAGGTTAGTAACAGAAATAGTGTTACCTTTGCATTTTAATAGAGATAATGTCTTTTTGAACCGTGACTAAGAGGGAATATTTCTTCAAAAGAAAAAACATTATCCTTTCTTTTTTCTTTTTCTGTCAAGTTACAATATACTTTTTGAAGCTATACCTGAAAATCTGTTCTTCCACATCCACGAATCAACAAAGTGTCTCCTGTGAATGCCATCCTTGGCTGAGGCTGATCGGCTCCATCTCCAGTAACATAGGTAAGACAACCTATTGTATGGCCAGGAGTAGGACGGGCCTGAAACAAAGATTTTGTTGAGTACATGAGCCAGAATAGCATGTATTAAACTCTTAAATGCACTATCTTTCAAAATATAAGTTTGAGACACTAAGCTATCAGTTCAGGATAATAAAAAAAAAGAGGACATCTTTCAAAGAGACAGCACGTTTGAAGGGTGACTTTCCATTGAATTTTTGCCCAAGCTTTCCTGTAATTATTGGTTAATCTTATCTACTTCCCTGTTTAGGATGGTAAAGCAAAAATTTTCTTTTACACATAAGGGATAGAAACATGCTGCATTAAACATGAGAGAAAAATGGTAGAGGGAGGGAATCCATCTTTAGTTTTTATGATCATGTATCTACTTAAGTAATGAGATAATTTCAATAATCCCAATATTCTCGATCCACCTGTATCCACCCTCGTTACACATATGCATCTGGGTACTAGAAAAGTTGACAAGTCATCAAAATTCACAAAAGAAAATCACCTATAAGTCATTTGCTAAACCACAGGAATAGAAGTATGTATACTAGCTGTGGGCCTTTCTTCTAGCACTAAACCAGAAAACTATAGATGAGAATATTTTGAAGGTAGATAATTCTGTATATATCGCAGAAGTTGATAAAATGTCAGAGCCATCAAAGTAAGCATCTCCAGAGGCCTACCTCCAGGAAGAGATCACCAAACGTGACTTTATCCCCAGGTTCAAGAAACACATCAGCTTTTGAAGCGCTTGCTTTAGAAATAACAGATTTTACACCTGGAACCTTAGTCTGCGAAAAACAGACGATAAATATTTAAATAAAGGAAACACTTTAGAAATAAGAAATCCCAACTGGAAATCCAAGAAAATAAACAATGTTGAAGAGAAATTGGAAAAGGCTGAGAAAGAAGGTAATTAGTAATGCCAACCTTAATAAGCCCGGTTCCAGTTATATGATCAGCATGGACATGGGTGTTCATGGCATAGACAAGCTTCAATCCCAGTTCATTTATAAGATTCAAATCTCTATCAACCATCTTGTCTACAGGGTCAATCAACTGCCCAGAAAAACCTTGGAAATTTAGAACCCCAGACTTCATTAAAACAAACATAATCACATAAAGAAGAATAAGCTGTACAAAACCCAAAAGTTTGTCTCTAAACCAAACAACAATTAAATTTGAGAAGTCAAAAAGGGAAAGTGTGAAAATAATTATAAATCAAACGACAAAGAAATTGAAATTAAACAGCCAAAAATTCAAAATCCATTTGTGAAGAATGGTTGTTTCTTTTTTTGTGTACGTACCAAGGCGGGTTTATCCGGGTGAGAGACATCGGCGAGAAGGTAAGTGTAAGTACATGATTCCTTCTCAAAGAGTTGGCGAAAGAGAAGCTTGGAGGACCCAGAGGACGTGGCGTAGGACTCCATTTGCGATCTGGTCCGGAGAGTTGAGAACAAAGAAAGAGCGGTAGGTTTGGAAGAGAGAAAATGGGGGAGATTTATGGGTGCGAATAGAGAGCTACGAATGCTCGCGACTCTGAATATCAACGCCGGCATCTGTTGTAATTGGAGAAGACGATCAGTCCAAAGATAGCCCCTGGGTTTAATTTTTGTTTGATTGGGTTTCAGCGTCAGCACGTTGTTTCTGCCGTTATGATGGAATAGACCAAGTCTGCGACCATATAGCTGTCAATTTTTTATTTTTTAAATAATTTTATATTTAATAGGATAATATAAATAATAGTTATCTATTTATTTAATTATAATATAAAATTAAATTTAAATATATTAGAATAATATATAATAGTTAAAGTATTTGATAATATATAATAATTAATTATTTAAATATAAAAATAGAATTTAAATATGATTGAGTTCCTATAGAATGTATTCTTAATTAGTTAAAAATTTAGTAATTACATACAATGTATGATTAAGATATGATCTTTTTTTTTTTTGATATTATATTTTTATCATAAATTTTTTTACTCCATGTAATTTTGTTCACATAAAATAGTATTTTATTTTATCTAATTATAAAAACTATAGTTTATGCATGGCATAGGACAAGAATTTAATTATTATTTAAAACAAATATAACAGCCCCAGAATTTTAAAATTGAATATGTGTATTAAAAATGTCAAATGCGAAAGCGTAATAAAAACTTTGATTAACATCCCTTATACCAAAACCAAAAACGTGCTCAAAGTATAAAAGAACAAACTAATTAAAATAGAAACTCGAAAATAAAAGCTATAAATATAACTACGGAGTCTTCAGACGTCCCCTTCGCCGTCTTCCTGCGGAACGGGCTCGGGAACAATGTCTTCCTGATCTGAAATGATTAAATAAAGAATGAGCTACACCAGCCCAGTAAAGACATCATACTATCTCACCGTCACGGAGGTAAAGGTGGGTAGAAAATACAAAAAGACTAATGGAGCATAATTTACAACAAATTCTTTTATTAATAATAAAATCATTTACTATCCACTTACCTCGATGAAGTTCATAAAATAACATACGAAAGCAATAACATTATCATCATCATGAAATCATATGAACTGTATAACATAATACTTATCACGCCTTTTGCATTTCAATCGTTACACAACATATTTTTCCTCATTTACCAGCCTACTAGTATCTATGGGGATCCATAGGGGTCCCGCTACCCGTGAACCCTTAACACTTGTAATCAAATTCCAGGGCCGTCCTCATACCCCGTCCGGTATGGGCGCCAAAACTATAAAACTCAATACCCCGTCCGGTATGAGGGTGAAACGGGCCGTCCCCACACCCCGTCCGGTATGGGCGCTAAAACACATAAGGTCTCCAAACCTCGTCCGGTATGAGAGACCACAATCCCGGTAGGGTTCCCTACGGACCCGGTCCGTCCACCATCTCCCAGTATATCTAGTCAGGCTGACCACATTATACAATTATCAATTTACTTAACATTTCATTCCCCTTTTTTCCTCAGTCAGCATCATCAAATCACACACAAACAAGCAAACCAGTAATTTATGCCAAACAAGACAACATACAACATCGGGTTCTCAGTCATTCAACCCATAATCAATAAAACAATGATATATGCACACGAAACTATGAAATGAAAACATCAGACCTCATATTGCATTTAAAAACTGTAAAATAGGCCAAACAACAGCTGACCGACAAACACACCAGACTCGGGCTCCATTAGCGACCTTAAACAATTTCACACATCTATTGATTCATGAAATACCGTTTTATCATTTATTGAACTTTAATACCGTGATAGGAAATAGGGTGAGGAGTCCTTACCTGTTTTCGGGGTCTGAATACGGCTCTACAGTGCGCCTACAGGCTGTCCCTAATTTTCCCTGAATTTTTTTCAGGAAACTAAAACGCATTACTGGTACCTGCAGGTGTCCCAAAAAAATCCCAAATTAGACCCATGGCCCCTTTCAGCCAATATCGCAATTCCGGTACGGCGGCTCTGCCGTGCTCCGGCGACGACGCCGTCGCTTGCGGCGACGATTCGTCTCGGATTGGCCATTTTCGGCCGAATTTGGCCACACCTACATCGGTCCCTGCGATAAAACAATCCTAGGGCCCTCGAGGGGCCAAAAAATTACGAAAAACCGAAGCTTACTGACGGTGGTGCTCTCGGGTGCGGCAGCTCTCCGACGAGGTTCATGTTTCGGTGATTTGGCTCCGATCAACCTGTAGAGAAAAGAATGGTGATCACGGTAATATAAAAATTGTATCAAACGGAGGCCGGGAAGGGCCTCATCGGAGGCAAAAACCGAGGAGGGGCGCGGCGGCGCCGCTGAGTTTCAGCCGTGTTTTTCGGCCGTTTGGCCGGGAGTTTGGCTCCGATTTGGCCACAGGGGAACTCAGCATTGAAAAACAAGTCGAGGATATGAAATTTACCTCGATCGGCGGTCGAAAAACTCCCCGGTGCGGCGGCGGGTGGCAGCGGTCGGCTCCTCCGGTGTCTGGTTCGTCTTCTCCGGTGAGGGCTGGCGGCTAGGGTTTTTGTGGTCAGGTGTGGGGGGTTTATTTATACCCTTTGCCTTTTAATCACAGCCGTCCATCTTGATTTAATCTGGACCGTTCGATCGCGATTTAATTTGGATTAAATCTGGGCCGTCCATCGCGATTAAATATGCGTCGTCCGTACTTGATTGAATCTGGGCCGTCCGTGCGCGTGCATCTGGGTCGTCCGTGCGCACGCTTGATCTGGGTCGTCCGTGCGCGCGGGGACGCATCTGGGCCGTCTGATCGCGCGCACGCGGATCGCCCACGTGGTCCGTTCCCGGGTCGACGTGGCCTTGCCACGCGGCAGGTCCTGGTTGGCCAGGACTGCTGACTGGGCCGCTGACGGGGCACAATTTTTTTAAATTGTGTTTTGACCCCTAGTTTCTGAATTTCTTTTCAAAAATACCCCCAGAATCCAAATTTTCACCCCTTTTTTCCAAAATCAATTTCAATTAAATCCAAATAATATTTTTACCCAAATTTATCATTATTAATATTTTTATATTCACAAAAATTAATTTAAATTAAATTACATTAAAATAAAATAAAATAGAAAAAATTATTTTGGGTGTTACAACTCTCCCCCCCTTAAGAAATTTGGTCCCCCAAATTTGCCTCTTACTCTTGGTCGAACAAATGGGGATATTGGGCTCTAAGGTCTGATTCTAGCTCCCAGGTAGCCTCTCTGGGCGTGTGGTTTTGCCACATGACCTTTACAAATGATATTTTCCTGTTGCGGAGTATCCTGCTCTGTCGCTCCGTGATACCAACGGGTACTTCTTCATAAGACAAGTTCTCTTGGAGTGAAAGCAATTCATGAGTCAAGACATGAGAAGGGTCAGGGTTGTACTTACGTAGCATGGATACGTGGAACACGTTGTGGACTCTAGAGAGCTCTGGAGGCAGTGCTAGTCTGTAGGCAACAGTACTAACCCTGTCTAGGATTTCGAACGGCCCAATAAATCGGAGGTTCAGTTTCCCCCTCCTGCCGAACCTACTGATCCCCTTAAAAGGAGTGACCTTAAGAAACACTCGGTCGAATTTTTCAAATGCTAGATCCCTCCTCCGGGTGTCTGCATAACTCTTCTATTTACTCTAGGTTGTCTGAATGTTCTTTCTGATTTTAGCTATCTTCGAAGTGGTCTCCTCTACCAACTCCGGACCGAACAATCTTCTATCGCCCACTTCCTCCCAACAAATCGGTGATCTGCATGGGTGTCCATATAACGCCTCATACAGAGTCATGCCAATGCTCGCTTGATAGCTGTTGTTGTAGGCAAACTCTATCAGGGGTAAATGGTCGTCCCAATGGCCTCCAGAGTCAAGGGCACAAGCTCGGAGCATATCTTCCAGTGTACGAATTGTTCTTTCTGATTGTCCATCGGTCTGAGGATGGAAAGCAGTGCTGAGGGACAGCTTTGTTCCCATGGCTTGCTGGAAGCTATTCCAAAACCGAGAAGTGAATCTGGGGTCCCTGTCGGATACCACTGTCACTGGGACTCCATGCAATCTGACTATCTCCCAGACATACATTCTTACCAACTTGTCCAAAGAATCAGTCATTCTGATGGCCAGGAAGTGGGAAGACTTAGTGAGTCGGTCAACAATTACCCATATAGCATCATGTCCTGATCGTGCCTTGGGTAGTCCCGATACGAAGTCCATGGTGATATGTTCCCACTTCCACTCTGGAATCGGTAAAGGCTGAAGTAACCCACCTAGGCGTTGATGTTCTGCTTTGACCTGCTGACATACCAAGCACTTAGATACAAAGTCAGCTATATCTCTCTTCATCCCATTCCACCAGAACCGAGGTCGCATAGTTTGGTACATTTTGGTACTTCCTGGATGCATGGCAAACTTTTAACTATGGGACTCCGTCATGATGTCTCTTTTTAACTCACTGTCGTTTGGGACACACACTCTGTCCTTGAAACGAATCAATCCGTCGGCAGAGATCTGGAATTCTGAACTCACTCCCTGTTCTGCATCCTTCTTGCGGGTTACTAGGGTGAGGTCGACTGACAGGGCTTCCTTTATTCTTTGGATTAACTCGGGTTGGACTGCTAGGCGGCCCAAATATGTGGCCCTCTTCAGATCTCGCAGTCGAACCTGTTGCGTGGCCCCAATTGACTTGCATTCTGAAACCATTAAATGGGCTAGGGTGCCTGCACTTTTCCTGCTGAGGGCATCGGCTACCACGTTGCCCTTACCTGGATGGTATAAGATATCACAATCATAGTCCTTGAGGAGTTCCATCCACCTTCTCTGACGCATGTTGAGATCCTTCTGAGTGAAGATGTGCTTCAAACTCTTATGATCGGTATAGATCTGAAAGGTCTCTCCATACAAATAATGGCGCCAGGTTTTCAAGGCATGTATGATTGCGGCAAGCTCCAAGTCATGGGTAGGATAGTTCTTCTCATGATTCTTTAGCTGTCTGGACCCATATGCTATAACCTTTCCATGCTGCATCAGGACACAACCCAGACCCAGATAGGAGGTATCACTATAAACTGTATACCCTCTTGATCCACTCGGTAGAGCCAGCACGGGTGCAGTAGTCAGTCGCTTCTTTGATTATGAAAAACTCCTTTCGTAGTCCTCATTCCATTCAAACTTTGCATTCTTCTTTGTGAGTCGGGTTAGAGGAGCTGCTAGGCTAGAGAACCCTTCGACGAACCGGCGGTAATAACCTGCCATCCCAAGAAAGCTGCGAATTTCCTTAACTGCTGTCAGCTTTTCCCAACCAAGTACCGCTTCAACCTTTTCAGGGTTCACTGATACCCCTTCCTTCGATATAACATGTCCCAGGAAGGCGGTTTGCTCAAGCCAGAATCCACACTTGCTCAACTTTGCATACAACTTCTTTTCCTTGAGGACCTGTAGGACTTGGGCAAGATGATGAGCATGTTCTTCTCTACTTTTTAAGTAGACTAAGATATCATCGATAAACACGATGACAAATTGATCCAAGAACTCTCTGAAGATCTTGTTCATTAGATCCATAAAGATGGCCGGGGCGTTGGTTAGCCCAAACGGCATGACCAGGAACTTATAGTGTCCGTACCTGGTTCGGAATGTCGTCTTGGGGATGTCTTCTGTTCTTATCTTTACCTGATGGTAACCTGATCGTAGATCTATTTTAGAAAAGACCTGTGCACCCTGCAATTGATCGAAAAGGTCATCAATCTGGGGAAGAGGATATTTGTTCTTAATTGTTACCTTGTTTATCCTTCTGTAATCAATGCACAGTCTCAACGTTCCATCTCCCTTCCTTGCAAAAGTAACTCCAGCACCCCAAGGGAAAACGCTGTGTCTAATGAAACCACTGTCTTGTAACTCAGTGATCTGTTTCTTTAGTTCTTCCATCTCAATGCGGCTCGTTCGGTAAGGAGCAACCGAGATGGGCTGGGTACCTAGCTGTAAGTCTATGATGAACTCGACCTCTTTGTCCACTGGTAGACCGGGCAGTTCATCCAGAAATAGGTCTAGAAAGTCTCGAACTACTGGAATCTCTTGGATACAAACTTCTTTCTTGGGCTTACCTAGTTAGAGAAAATACAAGATTAAGGCACTGGGAATTAAGAAAACTTACCATCAGGAAAATCAGTACTTAATGATTTTATTAACTTGTAAATGGCTCCTCGTTGGGAGGATTAAATACAACCTTTTTGTTAAAGCAGTCTATGGTGGCGTGGTACGCCGCTAGCCAATCCATTCCTAGGATTACATCAAAATCCCCCGTGTCTAACCCTATCAGGTCTACCCTTAGTTTCCTATCTGCTATCTCCACGGCACATGCCCTGTAGATAACATCTCCTAGCAATGTCTCCCCCCCAGCGGTAGATACAAGCAACAATGAATCAAGTCTATCAGGTGATACACACATTTTGGAAGCAAGAACATGTGAAACTAAAGAATGTGATGCACCAGTGTCAAACAAAACATGAGCAATGTGGCCAGATATAGTATACATACCATGTACCACATCCAGGTCTGCGTCGGCATCCTTCTGGGTAAGGTTGTAAACTCTGCCCAGGATTGGAGGCCTTCTTTGATTCTGGTTCCTCAGGCATTCCCTTGCATAGTGCTGGGCATTGCCGCATATGTGACAGGTGTTGCTGAGGTGATAACAGGGTCGGTCCTCGTGATCCCTGCTGCAGTGCTGGCAGATCTTCCCACGTGCTGCCCCCGTAGCCTGAGGAGGGGCCTGAATGGCGGGTCTGGGCCTCTTACTGGGTTGGACAGGTGCAGTAGGTGCTGGCCTGCGGAGCGGGGCTGAGCGTCGGGAACTCTCCGTTAGCTGAGGGTGGGTGTCGAAGCTCCTTTCTATGATCTGCGCCTTTGCTAGGACTGCTGAATATGTCTCGAGCTCTATTACCAGTAAGTGCTGTCTGATCTCCGGGCGGAGACCCCACTGGAATCTTCTGGCCTTTCGGCCCTCATCCATCAATGTCTCCGGGGCATATCGGCCCAGTTCCAGGAACTTACGGGCATACTCCGACACTATCATGTTTCCCTGGACCAATTGAGCAAACTCCATTTCTTTTAGGTGTCGGATGTGTTTAGGGAGATACTCCGCGTGGAAGGCCGCTAAGAACTGCTCCCAAGTAGCTGGTGTAGGCAGGGTGGTCCGTTTG
The DNA here is from genome assembly GCF_054855325.1 of Carica papaya. Classification (NCBI taxonomy): domain Eukaryota; kingdom Viridiplantae; phylum Streptophyta; class Magnoliopsida; order Brassicales; family Caricaceae; genus Carica; species Carica papaya. Next base: position 25,478,900 of record NC_142312.1, on the reverse strand, counting down.
AGCTCCCACCAGCGTACTGCTTCCCCTACCAGCATGTAGGAGGCAATGACAGCCCTCTGCTCAGGAACTACTCCAAAGATCTCGAAAGCTCTCTCAGTCTCTGCCAACCAGTATTGGGCCTCTTCAAAAGAGGATCCTCCTGCAAAAGTAGAAGAGTTCAGTCTTCTGTACCTCTCTATGAAGCCGGCGTCGATCAAGGAATAAGCGGGGTCCCGAGGTAGAGGGACTGGGGCCGGCTGAGGGTGAACTGGGGGGTCCTGTGGTGGCACCTGCTGATGTGGTGGGGGTACTGAAATGTGCTGTGGCGGTGCCTGGTGGTACCGTGGCTGTGGTACTGGGTCGTACCGCGGCTGTGGTGCCGGTGGTACTGTGGAGGAGCAGGCTCCTGCCGGGGTGGCTCGGGATCAGCCTGCTGTAGCGGGGGCTCAACCTGCGATAGCGGAGGAGGTCCGGGTAATTTCCTTCTCTCCTCTCGCCTTTGCTGGGCAGCTACGAGAGCTTCCACCATCTCAAATAGTCTGTCTAAATCCTCCCGAAGCGAATTATCTTAGGCCGCTTGGTTTAGTGGGGGCCTTCCTCTCCTCATTTCCGTGTACCTGCATTATCAAGGAATGGTTGAGTAATGATATATCGGTGAGTATTTCTCTAAGGTACTATTGTGTAAGGGATGGGTCCGAGGAAACCTGGCTCTAATACCAACTGTAACGGCCCCGGAATTTTAAAATTGAATATGTGTATTAAAAATGTCAAATGCGGAAGCGTAATAAAAACTTTGATTAACATCTCTTACACCAAAACAAAAAACGTGGTCAAAGTATAAAAGAACAAACTAACTAAAAGAGAAACTCGAAAATAAAAGCTCTAAATATAACTACGGAGTCTTCAGGCGTCCCCTTCGCCGTCTTCCTAAGGAACGGGCTCGGGAACAATGTCTTCCTGATCTGAAATGATTAAATAAGGAACGAGCTACACCAGCTCAATAAAGACATCACACTATCTCACCGTCACGGAGGTAAAGGTGGGTAGAAAATACAAAAAGACCAATGGAGCATAATTTACAACAAATTCTTTTATCAATAATAAAATCCTTTACTATCTACTTACCTCGGTGAAGTTCATAAAATAACATACGAAAGCAATAACATTATCATCATCATGAAATCATATGAACTGTATAACATAATACTTATCACGCCTTTTGTATTTCAATCATCGCACAACATATTTTTCCTCATTTACCAGCCTACTAGTATCAATGGGGATCCATAGGGGTCCTGCTACCCGTGAACCCTTAACACTTGTAATCAGATTTCAGGGCCGTCTCCATACCACGTCCGATATGGGCGCCAAAACTATAAACCTCAATACCCCGTCTGGTATGAGGGTGAAACGGGCTGTCCCCACACCCCGTCCGGTATGGGCGCCAAAACACATAAAGTCTCCATACCCCGTTCGGTATGAGAGACCACAATCCCGGTAGGGTTTCCTACGGACCCGGTCCGTCCACCATCTCTCAGTATATCTAGTCAGGCTGACCACATTATACAATTATTAATTTACTTAACCTTTCATTCTCCTTTTTTCCTCAGTCATCATCAAATCACACACAAACAAGCAAACCAGTAATTTATGTCAATCAAGACAACATACAACATCGGGTTCTCAGTCATTCAACCCATAATCAATAAAATAGTGATATATGCACACGAAACTATGAAATGAAAACATCAGACCTCATATTACATTTAAAAACTGTAAAATAGGCCAAACAACAGCTGACCGACAAACACACCAGACTCGGGCTCTATTAGCGACCTTAAACAATTTCACACATTTATTGATTCATGAAATACCGTTTTATCATTTATTGAACTTTAATACCGTGATAGGAAATAGGGTGAGGGGTTCTTACCTGTTTTTGGGGTTCTAATACGACTCTACAGTGCACCTACAGGCTGTCCCTAATTTTCTCTGAATTTTTTTTGGGAAACTGAAACGCACTACTGGTACCTGCAGGTGTCCCAAAAAAATCCCAAATTAGACCCAGGGCCCCTTTCAGCCAATATCGCAATTCCGGTACGGCGGCTCCGCCGTGCTCCGGCGACGGTGCCGCCGCTTGCCGCGGCGATTCGCCTCAGGTTGGCCGTTTTCGGTAGAATTCGGCCACACTTACATCGGTCCCTGTGATAAAACAACCCTAGGGCCCTCGGGGGGCCAAAAAATTACGAAAAACCGAAGGTTACCGGCGGCGGTGCTCTCGGGTGCGGCGGCTCTCCGGCGAGGTTCGTGTTTCGGTGATTTGGCTCTGATCAACCTGTAGAGAAAAGAATGGTGATCACGGTGATATAAAAATTGTATCAAACGGAGGTCGGGAAGGGCCTCATCGGAGGCAAAAATCGAGGGTATGAAATTTACCTCGATCGGCGGTCGAAAAACTCCCCGGTGCGGCGGCGGGTGGCGGCGGCCGGCTCCTCTGGCGTATGGTTCGTCTTCTCCGGCGAGGGCTGGCGGCTAGGGTTTTTGTGGTCAGGTGTGGGGGGTTTATTTATACCCTTTGCCTTTTAATCACAGCCGTTCATCTTGATTTAATCTGGGTCGTTCGATCGCGATTTAATTTAGATTAAATCTGGACCGTCCATCGCGATTAAATATGCGCCGTCCGTACTTGATTGAATCTGGGTCGTCCGTGCGCACGCTTGATCTGGCCGTCCGTGAGCGCGGGGACGCATCTGGGCCGTCCGATCGCGCGCACGCGAATTGCCCACGTGGTCCGTTCCCGGGTCGGCGTGGCATTGCCACACGGCAGGTCCTGGTTGGCCAGGGCTGCTGACGTGGCGCAATTTTTTTAAATTGCGTTTTGACCTCCGGTTTCCGAATTTCTTTTCAAAAATACCCCTTAGAATCCAAATTTTCACCCTTTTTTTCCAAAATCAATTTTAATTAAATCCAAATAATATTTTTACCCAATTTTATCATTATTAATATTTTTATATTCACAAAAATTAATTTAAGTTAAATTACATAAAAAATAAATAAATAAAATAGAAAAAATTATTTTGGGTGTTACAACAAATGTAAATGTAAATTTTAGGCTGCAAAAAGTAGAGTTTGTTTCAACAAAAAAAAAAAAAAGTTAAGAAGATAAGCTTACAACAACAAATAGAGGGAAGGAAAATTCAAAATTTGCAGTTAATTATTCGAACGACCTCCTCTCGCCGTCTCTCATCCCACCTCAAACCCAGTAGAAATGCCTGTTCTTTCGAAACAAACTAACTTGCAACCAGTTAATAGTACTACTAATGCAGGGATTAATTTCAAGCTTCCCACATTACATTGAGGTCTCCAATTGACCTCCAAGTAATTTTCCTTGTTTATATAAGTTATAAATGCGTTATTTTCAAGAACAAACGAGTAATAATTTTTAAAAATAAAATTAAATGACTCGATAATTACATACAATATTTAATATTTTATTTTTTTAATAAAAATAAATACACTTTATTAATTATATGATACATACATTATCATCATAATACAAGCTCTTAGTAAATATATAAAGAGATGAATGTATCATCCATATAAAAAAGTTTGTTTGGTTATATACTTAAATTACTTACATTCTTGTATTTTATTTATTTATTTATTCCTTTTACTTTTTATTTAGTCCATATCATACTAAACGAGAATAGATCAATAAACATCTTCTTGTCTTCCGACGATTTTGTTGAACATCTTTAAACAACTTTGAAACGAAAATCTCGGTTTGTTGAAAAGATTTAAAAACTCTGGAAGCGCTGATTTGCTGATTCTTTAGTCCCTCATAAGAATTATTCTTGTATTTAGAGTTTGCAACGTCCACAACAGCAAGGTTAATCGCAAGCTTGGATTATAAAATGTTTTGTTCGCGCAAAAGAACCTAAACATGCACTTAATTGTTTGGTAATTATATTCTCTTCAAAAGTTAAAAGTTGATACCTACTGATGGATTCGTCTGTGTTCCTGGATCTCCCATTGATGCAGGAGCAAGATCTTGCTGTACAAGACCACGCAACCTATTGTATGAAGACCCGCATCAAGGTTTTGGCCTATCTTCTTCTTCTTCTTCTTCTTCCTCTTCTTCTTGTAATAGCTAGGGTTAATTATGATACACCAAAAACCTGATGCAGGGTTTCAGCAGCAAAGTGCGCGGTCTTGAGCAAGATCTTCACCTTCTAAACTCCACTTCTGTGCTCCATTAATGCAGTCCTCACTTCACTTCCTCCCTCTACCTGCAAATATCAAAATGCAAGATGCATTAAACTGAAATCCAAGACGAGATATAAAGATCATGATCATCAAACAATTATAATTTATATATATATGTATGTATGTATGTATGTATGTATATATGCATATGTTAAAACAGATGATGGGATTTGGGCAATCCATTCATTAGTGTTTATATATTTACAGGACGGGGAGCTATATGCATATCTGAAAACAGGTCTGTATACTAATGCTTACAGATTTCCCTGAACATACAACTTTTTGGCGATTACTTCCCATCTCACTCACCTTTTTGGCCATGCATGGTAAAAGCCAACATGCTACATCACACACCTCTATTAAGCTTACTCATTTTTGTCTCCTCATGCCCTAAATCTTTCTTTATGGTGCTGTAAGATTCTCCTTATCGTCTCATAATTTTATATACGACACATACCCATCTTTCCTTTTTATTTAAAATATATTAGAATAATCGAGTAATTAAATTTAAAATAAAGCATCAAAAATAGTTTTGAAAATTTGACACGATTACACAATTATTAGGGGACAGAGTCTACCATTGAGCTAATAGCCTGTCATGTGGGCATCCTACTGGAGGCCCGCCGTGCCAAGCCAAAAGGGAAAGAAACTTCATCCCTGTCTTTCCCTTTTATACTCTCATGCCCTCTCCTATGACCAAACGAGGAGTAAAACATAATTCAATCAATTTATTCAGAGATAAAATAATGTGGTCATGAACACAGTGTGTGTAACACCCACCAAAACCTTTTTTTTTCATTTTTTATTAATAAATATAATTATTTATTTATTTATATTTTTTTATTTTAATTTAATGAAAAAAATGGTAAAATTTATTAAGAATTAAATTGAAAATAATTTTAGAGAAAATGGGTGAAAAATTGGGTTCAGATGTATTTTTAAAAGAAAAATCAGAAATTAAGAATAAAAATACAATTTAAAAAAATTTTATAACATCAGATACCCAGTCAACAACCCTGACCAACCAGAACGCGTCAAATGGCAGAGGCACTAATGCGGGAGGCCACGCGGGGGGAGCCACGTGGTCGATCCGAGTGCGCGCGATCGAACGGCTGAGATCCGTTCTCGCGAGTATGGACGGCCTAAAGTGAATTGCACACGGACGGCCCAGATCCACTCCCTATTTAATCGCAATCGGACGGTTCATATCAAACGCGATAGACGACCCAGATAAAAAATGGATGGGTATAAATAACCCAATCTACACTCAAACCCTAACCCTAACCGTTAGAACCCCTCGCCGGAGAAAACAACTCAGCCGCCGAGAAGCCAACCACCGCCGCACCAGAATCCTTTCCGACTGCTAAAAAAGATTAAAAAAAATTTTTTTGCACGAAATTCAATTTTAAACTCACTCATGGCCAAATCGAAGTAAAAGAACTGGATAATTGGTCAAAAAATACCGACGAAGTCCGGCAATGGCGCCGCAAGGAATTTCACAACCCGCCTCCAATGAGGCCATTCTTGATTCCCGTTTCACGTAATTTTTCTACTGTTGTGATCACTGTTTTCTTTTCTACTGGTTGACCGAAGCGAAACACCCAACCACAACGTGAGGAGCCGCCGCACCGAAGAGCCCCACCGCCAGTGAGTTTCAGTATTTCGTATTTTTTCAGCCCACCGAGACCCTTTTGCGTGTGTGCTCACAAGGAATCAATGCAAAATCGACCGAATTCGGTCAAAAACAGTCGAAAACAATCGACACGAGGCGGACTGCCGTCGTACCAGATTTTTGAAATTGGCCAAGCAGGGCCTGGGATGATTTTGGATTTATTTGGAACATTTGTAGGTACTATAAGCGTGTTTCAGTTCTCGGAGAAAATTTCAGGGAACTTAAGGACCGCCCGTAGGCGCAGTAAACCATTTAACTTTTCATCGTCAAATCGAGTAAGGATCCCTCACCTTATTCTCTATCATGGGATTGATGTAACGGCCCCGGAAATATTAAAAAAAAGAAATGAGTATTTAAATATATCGAATGCGGAAGCGAGATCAAAATTTCAGTTAACATCCCTTACACGAAAAACCAAAAAAAAAAACGTACTTAAAATATAAAAGGTTAAACTAACTAAGAAAGAAAACTCGAAAATAAACTATGCGTATGACTACAGAGTCTCTAGGCATCCCCTTCGTCGTCCTCCTGCGGAACGGGCTCGGGAACCATGTCTTCCTGATCTGAAATGGTTAATTAAGGAGTGAGCTACACTAGCCCAGTAAGAACATCACGATATCTCACCGTCACGGAGATAAAGGTGGGTAGAAAACCACAAAAAGACCAATGGAGCATAATTTACAACAAACTCGTTTATTAACATGAAAACCTTTACCATCCACTTACCTTGGTGGAATTTATGAAAACAATATGAGAAAAACAATAACATCATCATAATCATTGAATAATCTAAGCTGTAAAACATAACACTTATCACGCCTCTTGTAATTCAATCATTGTACAACATATCTCTTTTCTCATTTACCAGCCTACTAGTATCCGTGGGGGTCCATAGGGGTTCCGCTACCCGTTAATCTTTAACATTCATAATCAGTTTCCAGGGCCGTCCCCATACCCCGTCCGGTATGGGCGCCAAAACCATGAACCTCAATACCCCGTCCGGTATGAGGGTGAAACGGGCCGTCCCCATACCCCGTCCGGTATGGGCGCCAAAACCATAAGATCTCCATACCCCGTCCGGCATGTGAGACCACAATCCCGGTAGGGTTCCCTACGGACCCGGTCCGTCCACCATCTCCCAGGATATCTAGTCAGGCTAACCCCATCATACAATTATCAGTCTACACAATCTTTCATTTTCCTTTTCCTCAATAAGCATCATCAATTCACATACAAACAAGCAAACAGTAGTTCATGCCAAACAGACAACATACAGTATCGGTTTTTTAGTCATTCAACCCATGATTAATAAAAACGTAGTAAATGCACACAAATCTGTAAAATAAACACATCAAACCTCATTTTGCATTTAAAGCTGTAAACAGGCCAAATAACAGTAAACCACCAATCACACTAGACTCGGGCTCCATTAGCTACCTTAAGCAATTTCACACATGCGTTAATTCAAGAAATACCGTTTTATCATTTTGAACTTTAATACCGTCATAGGAAATAGGGTGAGGGGTCCTTACTTGTTTTCGAGATCCGAATACGATTCACAGTGCGCCTGCAGGCTGTCCCTAATTTTCCCTGAATTTTTCCCGGGAAACTGAAACACACTAACAGTACCTGCACGTGTTCCAAAAAAAATCCAAATTAGGCCCAGGGCCTCCTTCGGCCCAAATCGCAACTCCGGCACGGCGGCTCCGCCGTGCTCCGGCGACGGCGCCGCCGCTGGCGGCGGCGAGTCGCCTCGGGTTGGCTGTTTTCGGCCGTTTTCGGCCGAATTCGGCCACGCTCGCATTGGTCCTTGTCAGAAAACAACCCTAGGGCCCTCGGGGGGCCAAAAAATCACGGAAAAACGGAGCTTACCGACGGCCGCGCTCTCAGGTGCAGCGGCTCTCCGGCGAGGTTCGTGTTTTGGTGATTCGGCTCCGGTCAACCTGTAGAGAAAAGAATGGTGATCACGGTGATATAAAAATTGCATCAAACGGAGGCCGGGAAGGGCCTCGTCGGAGGTAAAAACCGAGAGGGGGCGCGGCGGCGCCGCTGGGCTTCGGCCGCGTATTCCGGCCGTTTGGCCGGGATTTCGGCATCGATTTGGCCATAAGAGGAATCAGCGGGGAAAAACGAGTCGGGGGTATGAAATTTACCTCAATCGGCAGTCGAAAATTTCCCCGGTGCGGCGGCGAGTGGCGGCGGGTGGCGGCGGTCGGCCTCTGGTTCGTCTTCTCCGACGAGCGGCTGGCGGCTAGGGTTTTTGGTCTGGTGTGGAGGTTCTATTTATAACCCCTTGCCTTTTGATCACAGTCGTTCATTTCGTTTTAATCTGGGCCGTTCGTTTTTGATTGAATCTGGGCCGTCCGTGCGTTTGAATCTGGGCCGTCCGATCGCGTGATTGATCTGGGCCGTCGGATCGCACCCACGCGGATCACCAACGTGGCTCCTTTCGGAGTGACGCGATCTTGCCACGTGGCAGGCCCTGGTTGGCCGGGACTGCTGACCGGGCCTGCTGACGTGGCTGCTGACGTGGCCCCCCTTTTTTTTTTTTTTTTTTTCCTCCTCCTTTCCGGGTGCTACAACTCTCCCCCCCATAAAGAAATTTGGTCCCCAAATTTGCCTCATTACTCTTGATCAAACAGATGAGGATATTGGGCCCTAAATTCTGATTCCAGCTCCCAAGTCGCCTCCCTAGGCGTGTGGTTCTGCCACAAGACTTTTACAAATGATATTTCCCGGTTACGGAGTATTCTGCTTTCTCGGTCCGTGATACTGACCGGTATTTCTTCATAAGACAAGTCCTCTCGGAGTGAAAGCGGTTCATGAGCCACGACATGAGAAGGGTCCGGATTGTACTTGCGCAGCATAGATACATGAAACACATTGTGAACCCGGGAGAGCTCAGGGGGCAGTGCAAGTCTGTAGGTAGTGGTACCAATCTTGTCTAAGATTTCAAAGGGTCCAATGTATCTGGGGTTTAATTTTCCCCTTCTGCCGAACCTACTGATTCCCTTGAAGGGGGTGACTTTAAGAAACACACGGTCACCTTTCTCAAAGGCCAGGTCTCTCCTCCGGGTATCAGCATAGCTCTTTTGCCTACTCTGAGCTGTCTGGATGTTCTTCTTGATCTTAACTATCTTGGACGTGGTTTCTTCCACTAAATCCGGGCCAAACAATCTTCTATCGCCCACTTCCTCCCAACAAATCGGTGACCTGCACGGACGCCCGTATAGCGCCTCGTATGGGGCCATGCCGATGCTTGCTTGGTAACTGTTGTTGTAGGCAAACTCTATCAGGGGTAGATGGTCGTCCCAATGGCCTCCGAAGTCAAGGACACAAGCTCGGAGCATATCCTCCAGCGTACGGATTGTCCTCTCTGATTGTCCATTGGTTTGGGGGTGGAAGGCAGTACTGAGGGACAGCTTTGTTCCCATAGCTTGCTGGAAACTATTCCAAAACCGAGAAGTGAATCTGGGATCCCTGTCGGATACCACTGTTACTGGGACCCCATGCAGTCTGACTATTTCCCGGACGTACATTCTTGCCAACTTGTCCAACGAATCAGTCATTCTGATGGCCAGGAAGTGGGAAGACTTAGTGAGTCGGTCAACAATTACCCATATGGCATCGTGTCCCGATCGTGCCTTGGGTAGTCCCGATACGAAGTCCATGGTGATGTGTTCCCACTTCCATTCTGGAATCGGTAAAGGCTGAAGCAACCCCCCTGGGCGTTGATGTTCTGCTTTGACCTGCTGACATACCAAGCACTTAGATACAAAGTCGGCTATATCTCTCTTCATCCCATTCCACCAGAATCGGGGTCGCATAGTTTGGTACATTTTTGTACTTCCTGGATGCATGGCGAACCTTGAACTATGGGACTCTGTCATGATGTCTCTTTTTAATTCATTGTCGTCTGGGACACACATTCTGTCCTTGAAACGAATCAATCCGTCGGCAGAGATCTGAAATTCTGAGTTCACTCCCTGTTCTGCATCCTTCTTGCGGTTTACTAGGGCGGGGTCGATTGACTGGGCTTCCTTTATTCTTTGGATTAACTCGGGTTGGACTGCTAGGTGGCTCAAACATGTGGCCCTCTTCAGATCTTGCAGTCGAACCTGCTGCGTAGCCCCAACGGACCTGCATTCCGAAACCATCAGATGGGCTAGGGTGCCTGCACTCTTCCTACTGAGGGCATCGGCTACTACGTTGCCCTTACCTGGATGGTATAGGATGTCACAATCATAGTCCTTGAGGAGTTCCATCCACCTTCTCTGACGCATGTTGAGATCCTTCTGAGTGAAGATGTGCTTCAAGCTCTTATGATCGGTGTAGATCTGAAAGGTCTCTCCATACAAATAATGGCGCCAGATTTTCAAGGCGTGTATGATTGCGGCAAGCTCCAAATCATGGGTAGGATAGTTCTTCTCATGATTCTTTAGCTGTCTAGACCCATATGCTATAACCTTTCCATGCTGCATCAGGACACAACCCAGGCCCAGATAGGAGGCATCACTATAGACTGTATACCCTCCTGATCCACTCGGTAGAGCCAGCACGGGTGCAGTAGTCAGTCGCTTCTTCAATTCTGAAAAACTCCTTTCGCAGTTCTCATTCCAATCAAACTTTGCATTCTTCTTTGTGAGTCGGGTTAGAGGGGCCGCTAGACTGGAGAACCCTTCGACAAACCGGCGGTAATAACCCGCCATCCCTAGGAAACTGCGAATTTCCTTAACTGTTGTCAGCCTTTTCCAACCAAGTACCGCTTCAACCTTTTCGGGGTTCACCGACACCCCTTCCTTCGATATAACATGTCCTAGGAAGGCGGTTTGCTCGAGCCAAAATCCACACTTGCTCAACTTTGCATACAACTTCTTTTCCCTGAGTACCTGGAGGACTTGGGCAAGATGATGAGCATGTTCTTCTCTACTTTTTGAGTAGACTAAGATATCATCGATGAACACGATGACAAATTTATCCAAGAACTCTCTGAAGATTCTGTTCATTAGATCCATAAAGATGGCCGGGGCGTTGGTTAGCCCAAACGGCATAACCAGGAACTCATAGTGTCCGTACCTGGTTCGGAATGCCGTCTTGGGGATGTCTTCTGCTCTCACTTTTACCTGATCGTAGATCTATTTTAGAAAAGACCTGTGCACCCTGCAACTGATCGAAAAGGTCATCAATCCAGGGGAGAGGGTACTTGTTTTTAATTGTTACCTTGTTTATCCTTCTATAATCAATACACAGTCTCAACGTTCCATCTCCTTTCTTTGCAAAAGTAACCCCGGCACCCCATGGGGAAATGCTGTGTCTAATGAAGCCACTGTTTTGTAGCTCAGTGATTTGTTTCCTTAGCTCTTCCATCTCGATGCGGCTCATTCGGTAAGGAGCTACCGAGATGGGTTGGGTTCCTGGCTGTAAGTCTATGGTGAACTCGACCTCTCTGTCCCCTGGTAGACCGGGCAGTTCATCCGGAAATACGTCTGGAAAGTCTCGGACTACTGGAATCTCTTGGATACAAACTTCCTTCTTGGGTTTACCTAGTTAGGGAAAATACAATATCAACGCACTGGGAATTAAGAAGAAAAGAATTTGTCATTAGGGAGAATCAGTACCGAATAATTTTATTAACTTGTAAATGGCTCCTCGTTGGGAGGATTAAATACAATCTTTTTATTAAAGCAGTCCATGGTGGCGTGATACGCCGCCAGCCAATCCATTCCTAGGATTACATCAAAATCCCCTGTGTCTAACCCTATCAGGTCTACCCTCAATTTTCTATCTGCTATCTCCACGGCACATGCCCTGTAGACAACCTCTCCTAGTAATGTCTCCCCCCCAGCGGTAGATACAAACAATAATGAATCAAGTCTATCAGGTGGTACACAAATTTTGGAAGCAAGAACATGTGAAATAAAAGAATGTGATGCACCAGTATCAAACAAAATATGAGCTATGTGGCCAGAGATAGTATACATACCATGTACCACGTCCGGGTCTGCATCGGCATCCTTCTGGGTAAGGTTGTAAACTCTGCCCTGGATTGGAGGCCTCCCTTGATTCTGGTTCCTAGGACACTCCCTCACATAGTGCTGGGCACTGCCGCATATGCGACAGGTGTTGTTGAGGCGGTAGCAGGGTCGGTCCCCATGATCCCTGCCGCAGTACTGGCAGATCTTCCCACGAGCTGCCCCCATAGCCTGAGGAGGGCCCTGAGCGGCAGGCCTGGGTCTCTTACTGGGTTGGACAGGCATGGTAGGCGCTGGCCTGCGGAGCGGGGCTGAAGGTCGGGAACTTCCCGCTAGCTGAGGGCGGGTGTCGAAGCTCCTTTCTATGATCTGCGCCTTTGCCAGGACTGCCGAATATGTCTCGAGCTCCATCACCAACAAGTGCTGTCTGATCGCCGGGCGGAGACCCCACTGGAATTTCCTGGCCTTTCGGCCCTCATCCAACAATGTCTCCGGGGCATGTCGGCCCAGCTCCAGGAACTTGCGGGCATATTCCGACACTGTCATATTACCCTGGACCAACTGAGCAAATTCCATTTCCTTTAAATGTTGGATGTGTTTAGGGAGATACTCCGCATGGAAAGCCGCTAGGAACTGCTCCCAAGTAACTGGTACAGGCAGGGTGGCCCGCTTGAGCTCCCACCAGCGTACTGCTTCCCCTACCAGCATGTAGGAGGCAATGGCAGCCCTCTGCTCAGGAATTACTCCCAAGGTCTCAAAGGCTCTCTCAGTCTCCGCCAGCCAGTATTGGGCCTCTTCAAAAGAGGATCCCCCCGAAAAAGTAGAAGGGTTCAGTCTCCTGTACCTCTCTATGAAGCCAGGGTCGATCAAGGAGGGAGCGGGGTCCCGAGGTAAAGGAACTGGGGCCGGCTGAGGGTGAACTGGGGGACCCTGTGGTGGCGCCTGCTGATGGGGTGGGGGCACTGGAATATGCTGTGGCGGTACCTGTTGGTACTGTGGCTGTGGTACCGGGTCGTACCGCGGCTGTGGTGCCAGGTGGTATTGTGGAGGAACAGGCTCCTGCCGGGGTGGCTCGGGATCAGCCTGCTGTAACGGGGGCTCAACCTGCGCTAGCGGAGGAGGTCCGGGTAACTCCCTTCTCTCCTCTTGCCTTCGCTGGGCAGCTACGAGAGCTTCCACCATCTCATATAATCTGTCCAAATCCTCTCGAAGCGAATTATCTTGGGCCGCTCGGTTTAGTGGGGGCCTTCCTCTCCTCATTTCTGTGTACTTGCATTTACAAGGAATGGTTGAGTAACGACCAATCGGTGAGTATTTCTTTAAAGGACTATAGTGTAAGGGATGGGTCCGAGGAAATGCGGCTCTGATACCAACTGTAACGGCCCCGGAAATATTAAAAAAAAGAAATGAGTATTTAAATATATCGAATGCAGTAGCGAGATCAAAATTTCAGTTAACATCCCTTACACGAAAAACCAAAAAAAAAAACGTACTTAAAATATAAAAGGTTAAACTAACTAAGAAAGAAAACTCGAAAATAAACTATGCGTATGACTACAGAGTCTCTAGGCATCCCCTTCGTCGTCCTCCTGCGGAACGGGCTCGGGAACCATGTCTTCCTGATCTGAAATGGTTAATTAAGGAGTGAGCTACACTAGCCCAGTAAGAACATCACGATATCTCACCGTCACGGAGATAAAGGTGGGTAGAAAACCACAAAAAGACCAATGGAGCATAATTTACAACAAACTCGTTTATTAACATGAAAACCTTTACCATCCACTTACCTTGGTGGAATTTATGAAAACAATATGAGAAAAACAATAACATCATCATAATCATTGAATAATCTAAGCTGTAAAACATAACACTTATCACGCCTCTTGTAATTCAATCATTGTACAACATATCTCTTTTCTCATTTACCAGCCTACTAGTATCCGTGGGGGTCCATAGGGGTTCCGCTACCCGTTAATCTTTAACATTCATAATCAGTTTCCAGGGCCGTCCCCATACCCCGTCCGGTATGGGCGCCAAAACCATGAACCTCAATACCTCGTCCGGTATGAGGGTGAAACGGGCCGTCCCCATACCCCGTCCGGTATGGGCGCCAAAACCATAAGATCTCCATACCCCGTCCGGCATGTGAGACCACAATCCCGGTAGGGTTCCCTACGGACCCGGTCCGTCCACCATCTCCCAGGATATCTAGTCAGGCTAACCCCATCATACAATTATCAGTCTACACAATCTTTCATTTTCCTTTTCCTCAATAAGCATCATCAATTCACATATAAACAAGCAAACAGTAGTTCATGCCAAACAGACAACATACAGTATCGGTTTTTCAGTCATTCAACCCATGATTAATAAAAACGTAGTAAATGCACACAAATCTGTAAAATAAACACATCAAACCTCATTTTGCATTTAAAGCTGTAAACAGGCCAAATAACAGTAAACCACCAATCACACTAGACTCGGGCTCCATTAGCTACCTTAAGCAATTTCACACATGCGTTAATTCAAGAAACACCGTTTTATCATTTTGAACTTTAATACCGTGATAGGAAATAGGGTGAGGGGTCCTTACTTGTTTTCGAGATCCGAATACGATTCACAGTGCGCCTGCAGGCTGTCCCTAATTTTCCCTGAATTTTTCCCGGGAAACTGAAACACACTAACAGTACCTGCACGTGTTCCAAAAAAAATCCAAATTAGGCCCAGGGCCTCCTTCGGCCCAAATCGCAACTCCGGCACGGCGGCTCCGCCGTGCTCCGGCGACGGCGCCGCCGCTGGCGGCGGCGAGTCGCCTCGGGTTGGCTGTTTTCGGCCGTTTTCGGCCGAATTCGGCCACGCTCGCATTGGTCCTTGTCAGAAAACAACCCTAGGGCCCTCGGGGGGCCAAAAAATCACGGAAAAACGGAGCTTACCGGCGGCGGCGCTCTCGGGTGCAGCGGCTCTCCGGCGAGGTTCGTGTTTTGGTGATTCGGCTCCGGTCAACCTGTAGAGAAAAGAATGGTGATCACGGTGATATAAAAATTGCATCGAACGGAGGCCGGGAAGGGCCTCGTCGGAGGCAAAAACCGAGAGGGGGCGCGGCGGCGCCGCTGGGCTTCGGCCGCGTATTCCGGCCATTTGACCGGGATTTCGGCCTCGATTTGGCCATAGGAGGAATCAGCGGGGAAAAACGAGTCGGGGGTATGAAATTTACCTCAATCGGCGGTCGAAAATTTCCCCGGTGCGGCGGCGAGTGGCGGCGGGTGGCGGCGGTCGGCCTCTGGTTCGTCTTCTCCGGCGAGCGGCTGGCGGCTAGGGTTTTTGGTCTGGTGTGGAGGTTCTATTTATAACCCCTTGCCTTTTGATCACAGCCGTTCATTTCGTTTTAATCTGGGCCGTTCGTTTTTGATTGAATCTGGGCCGTCCGTGCGTTTGAATCTGGGCCGTCCGATCGCGTGATTGATCTGGGCCGTCGGATCGCACCCACGCGGATCGCCAACGTGGCTCCTTTCGGAGTGACGCGATCTTGCCACGTGGCAGGCCCTGGTTGGCCGGGACTGCTGACCGGGCCTGCTGACGTGGCTGCTGACGTGGCCCCCCTTTTTTTTTTTTTTTTTTTTTTTTTTCCTCCTCCTTTCCGGGTGCTACAATTGAAGTCTAAATTAATAATATTATGGTGTTTGTGCAATTTAAATAAAGGTGCATGATTAATTACGGATTGCTAATGAATCCCAAACTGAACAGTATTATCTGTTGATTCATTTTACAGTCTAAAAGTATGATAGTATCTGATTTATCTATTTTATGGTTTAAATGCATGTATTACTGCCTTACTTGACTACTGTTTGATTTAATATTTGTAACATGATTGCATTACCAGATGTATGTTTATTTGTCTATGCAATTATGTTTGGTTTAGTAATGGAGACTAAAGAAAAACAGGAAAGGGGTGTGATCAAATAAACAGATGGAATGATAGCCTTACTAGATATCCTAGGAGATGGTGGACAAACCGGATACATAAAGAACCTTACTGTGACAGTTGTCTCATATCGGATGGGGTATGGGGACGGCCTTGTAATTGAGATTGTTAAGGAAAATTGTTCACGTGTAGCGAGGACACACCTATGAACTCCTATGGATACTACTAGGCTAGTGAAATAAGAAACGATTATGATTTAGTTTATTGTTAATGGATATGAATTTATGATATGTTCTATGTTACTGGGTGTTCATAAAATTCTAATCTGTATGGTATTATTGTCTCTATAAATTGTTTTCATAAATTTCACTACGGTAAGTGAACGGTAAATAGTTTTATGATTGAAAACGAATTTGATAAATTTAGTACTTTATTAGTTGTTTTGATTTTATACCAACATTTGTTTCTATGCCGACGATATAGTGTGATATTCTTACTGGGTTAGTGTAACTCATTCTTTATTTAATCATTTCAGATCAAGAGGATCTGGTTCTATAGCCCGATCCACAAGAAGATTGCCAGTAAATGGTAGATACTTTCTATTTTTCATTATTTTTCTTATTTTTCGTGTTTCTTTCAGAAAATTCATTCCGTAATATTGTTCAGTACTTTTAAGTTATTGTGTAAGAGATGCAAGATTTTAATATTTTATTTCACTTCCGCACTTAAATTATTATATATTTCATTTTAGATTTTCGGGGCTGTTACAGTATGAAACCAATATACATAGTAAATATTAACACTCTCTTAAAAGAAGATAGATAAAAAAAATAATTAAATTATTTATAAAGAATTTAAAATTTTTTTAAAATAACTATTAGAATTTAAATTATAATAAAATATCAAATTTTATTGGGATTAAACTAAATACCATGATTTCTCATTGTCAGCCCAATCTATAATCTACTTGCTGGACTGTGAGCCCGGTGAGACCAGTCCAACATTACATCAATATATACATACATGCATGCATATAAGAAGATGATCTAAGGGGAACGGGTACGGAGCAAAACGTGGTGGAAAGCCTGTTACCGACAGCCGCGTGTACATGAGGAGGGCAGAACTGAGAAAGTAGAAAGTGACACCTTACCCACCGCACATTTATTACGCAACGACGCCGCATCAGTGCCCCGCGGATTCTGAAGCAAATACCTTGTTTGGACATTTTCAACCTCCGAACCTTCCTCCACACGAATCTTATTTAATATTTATACTGTATAATGTTTGATAAATAAGATTGAAAACATAATATAATAATAATGTATTGATAGAACTCCCTAATTATGCTTGATTTAATTTCAGAGTGAGTATATTATATTTTTATGTAAAAAAAAATATTTTTTTAATTAAAATTATAATTTATCTAATATTTTTCTTATTTAATATAATTATACGATTTATTTATAATACTTAATTTAATAAGATTAAAAATATATTTTAATAATACTTTAATAGAATTTATATTTTAATTAAAAAATATCATATGATAAATATGTTTATTTAATTATAATAAATAAAATAGATTAAAAATTCGATATAATTTTTTTTTAAAAAAAAAACAAAATAACTATATTGACACCCCTTCTCCCCTTAAATCGAATTGTTATCATAAATTTAATAGTCAATATTGTATTATAAATAATTTGAGTTTAAATATTAATAAATGACTAACTTAAATAATAAAAAAAATTATTAGACGATAATTATTTAAACATGAGACATATTAGATGTAATTTAAATTTAATATTTTAAAATTTATTAATTATTATTTAATTAAATAATTGTTGTACTTTTTTATAAGAAATAGTTTATTTGAGTTTATTAATAATTGATATAATTATTTACTATTTATATAGATATTCCCTAATTTAAAAATTAATAGCTGAAATTTAAAAATTATTGGGTAAATACTGTTTAATCTTAAATATGATGAAACTAAAATATCTCTGTTGTATTCAACGAGATATCATATAATTTATCGGCGTGTCATGGAATAAGAAAACTTGGACATTTAAATTCAATGATTCACGGGGCACATGCCAAATAATT
Source organism: Carica papaya (assembly GCF_054855325.1). Lineage (NCBI taxonomy): Eukaryota > Viridiplantae > Streptophyta > Magnoliopsida > Brassicales > Caricaceae > Carica > Carica papaya. The sequence continues at coordinate 25,460,980 of NC_142312.1, read as the reverse complement.
TTTCAGGTGCTGCGTTCATCGGCTGCCACGTGGTATGTTATCATTAGCCCTCGATTTCCACACGACATGCACCGCAATCCAACGGTCATAAATGGCTCTCTATTATCCGTCTATGGACGTCAACGCCCTGAATAACGATCCCTTGCCAACCAACCTACACTACCATTTTGTCTTTTCAGCTGGACCCCACGTGGGCCCCTTAAATCAACGGCCAGATCTCCATCATCAAGTGAACACTGGACCGAACTATCAGTCAAAACGCACGGCTTTCAAAACAACTGATCCAGCAGGTATAGCCATTTTACTTTGAGGATTTCTGTGTCGTTGCCGGGTAATTGCTCCGCACGGCACCGTTTTGGATGCCGGGAAACTAATATCTAGCTCATATATATATATATATTCACCCTTCCCAATCCTACACTCACGTATATAATTTATACCCGGGATATTAAATCATTCTATTTTTGTTTCTTAACGTCTCTCACTCATTACTTCTAATTTCTAAACAGTACCCAGAAATAAAGTCAAATCCTTTTATGGTTTTTATACGGGTACAGATTTCACTGCCACAAACCGTCAATGCTTACATAATCCATCCATCGGATGGGATATCAATACGCTATTTAACCCTTTAAATATCATAGATATTCGGGGTGTGGGTTTTGAATATATTGAAGCAGAAATGAAGTAGTGATTTTCATCCTTTGGGTTTGATGATTTGAGGAGGAGGAAGAAGAAGAGGATAAGAAGCAAATATGAGTAGTGTATTGGAGATATCGATGATGCATCACGTGGGTATCGTCTTGGTTGTGCTTTGGTTGTTTTCGTTCTTCAATCGATGCCACCCAATAATTTATTTCGCATCTCTGATTTATCTTTACTTGGTATGATTTACTTCTCTTGATTCCTCAATTCTCTTATTTTGGAGTATTAAAGTTGGAGATTGCTCTGTAACTCTTTGTTTCTTTTAATGGATTTGAATGCTTGCTTACTCTAGAAATTGCTTTTTGTTTATCTAAAGGTTCATGAGCGATATGTGATGAGATTGCGGAGAAGATTGAAGTTTGAAGAGAGAAAATGCTCTAATCAGAGAAGGGTGATTATTAAATCTTCTTCTCCCAGTTTTAATTTGAAATCATATAGTTTTGCGTGTTTACTCCATTTACCCCGTAACAAGATTGACGGGAAAATGAGAAATGTGATTAAATGGGTCAGATAATTGAATACCATTTTATTTTGTCCTCTTGACCTTGAGTGTTTAAACTGGAACTTAATTGATGATAAAGCCAAGTGGTGAGGTGAACTTTTAAGTTTGGATGAGGCTTTTGTACAGAAAAAGGACCGGTCTACACTGGTCAAAATTGGGATATATGATTTTCACTTTTGTGGGTTATGTTTTTTGTTTCATATACAGAGGCTAAGTTAGCTTTTTGGTTCCTTTTCTTTTATGTTTCAGGTTCTTTCTGATTCTGAAACAGTACGTTGGTTGAACCATGCTGTTGAAAGGATATGGCCTATATGTATGGAGCAGATTGCATCTCAGAAAATTCTGCTCCCTATCATACCTTGGTTCCTGGAGAAGTACAAACCATGGACAGCTGTATGATTCTACTTTCCTAGTGTTTTCTTCCAGTACTTGTGCTTATAATGTTTTATCTTCTCGACTATGTGACTTCAAATCTTGTCTCCGTATGAGGATCTGCATTGCTTAGTGAACTTGGTGACTAGTTAAAATGAAATTTAATTTTTATTCAAATTCTATACATGTCTGTACCTTTCTTACTTTCTTTCTAGCGAATATTACTCCTGAGATCTGCTTACCATCCCGAATACCGTAGGGATATCTTAATTTCATTTCTCATTTATTTTTAACTATAAAGCTGTTTTCTTCATCAAAAGGTGGTGTCTGTGAGCTCGGAGCATATAATCTTGTAAAGCGAATAACTAAAATTCCATAGTTTTGCTTGAAAATTTTGTCAATGATATTGGATGGAACATGCATAACATTAGATCAATTAAGGATTCAATAACTCTGTTCTATAACTATTCATCAACTTATACATAAAGATAATCATGCCTTTTGGCAAGTGGTAAGTTACTTTTAACTGCTGTTAATGTTTATGTTCAATTCAGTTTTTAATTGTATATGTATATTATCTCTACAGAAGAAAGCAGTGGTTCAGCACCTCTATTTGGGAAGAAATCCACCTTTATTCACTGAAATGAGGGTTCTTCGCGAATCTACCGATGATGATCACTTGGTATATTTGTATCTGCTATATGTTATTAATTTTGTTTTGTTATATCATTTCTGTGGCCAGAGTTGTAAACTATTTGTTCAAAATAGACTTTCTTACAATAAATGCAGGTCTTGGAGGTGGGAATGAATTTTCTCACAGCGGATGATATGAGTGCAATACTTGCTGTGAGATTAAGGAAAAGACTGGGTGGAATGTGGGCCAAGTTACACTTGACAGGCATGCATGTTGAGGGAAAGGTATATATGTATGGGGTTTCATTGTATTGTTGAATTCATGTCATTCCTCAGACCAATATGGGTCTTAGATATGAAATTGTACATGAAACAAATTATATGATATAATGCTGAGGCCAAATTTTGATATGTTAGTTTTTGCCAAAGAATCGATCACTGTGATCGAATGAAGTTAATTATTTGTTAAGATCAGCAAATATGGAGGTTCAGTCTTTCATATTGCATAATGTTTGAAGTGAGCTCCTTTTTTTTTTCTTTCAACAGTGTCTGAAATGTAAATGTTTATGGTTATATGATACCAATCACTTTAAGATTCCTGGATTGTAATAATCTTCTCGCTTTATTGTGAAATTTACGATAATTGATTAGTATTGGTTTCTCCTTAAAGCATGTCCTTTCTTTCTTGAAGGTGTTGATTGGAGTGAAGTTCCTTCGTCAGTGGCCTTTCTTGGGCCGTTTGCGTGTATGTTTTGCTGAGCCACCCTATTTCCAGATGACTGTAAAACCAATGTTCAATCATGGGCTTGATGTTACTGAACTTCCGGGAATTGCTGGTTGGCTTGTAAGTTTACCATATTATTTGCACCATGAATTCTAAAATTATTTTTCTCTATCTATCTCTCTCCTAATCTTAGGGAGTTGTTTCCTTTCCCTTTTTAAGGATAAACTTCTTTCCGTTGCTTTTGAGCAGACACTTGTTGAGGTTAGAGTTCTTTGAATCCTCAAATAAATATTAGATTAACTTATAAATCTCAAAATTTCTGGATAAGGTTTCAACTTGGATGAACTCTTGACCTAACTGTTCACTCCTGTTGCAGCCCAATATGCTCGTAGTTGATATGGAAAAATTTGCTTCACCACAAGCAGGTAACTATGACAGAAAAGAGGTGCAATTTGTTTTAACTCAAAAATTCAGAACTTTTAAGTTGTTTTTAGCTTGATTCTTGGAGTTTAAATTTAAATTATATATGAAGGCCTTTTTCACTGGCACATTACTATTTATAGAGATTCCTTGTGAATGTTGAAGATGAGTAGAAAAGTTTAGCGTTCTTCACTGAGTGCTAGTAGCCTAATCATTTCTCCTAAATTATTAAACAATACTTTTGGTTTTCATTATTTTTGGTTGTAATTTTGAAAATTGATTGTCACTCTGCAATTTCTTTTCTTCAGTGGCACAATTTTAATGCTGACCTCTGTCTTTCAAAAAGAGAAGCACAAGTTATTCATAGTGAAAATATTGGAAAATCAACGAAAAGAAATCTTTTGAACTTAAAAAAGTTACACTTCCAAAAGCTTTTTTTTTAATAGAAAAAACAGAGAAGGTCACTGTTTTAACAGAATATAAGATCTTACAGCATTGATAATTATCAGTTTAATGCCAAAATATTTTAGCTGTATCATTTTATCTTTCATTTGACGTAGCACCTAGAAGTCCCACAACTTCACCCATCATTTTGATGTACAGTCCCACAGCTTAGCTATGTGAGAAACTGACTAAATGGGAAAAGATTGTATTACCCTATTATTCCTTGAACAGACTATAAAAAGAATACCCTCATTCTCTAAATTCTAATTTGTGATCCTGGTTATAATTTGCATGCTTATTGACCATGGTGGTATGTTTATTCAGGTATATGATTTCTTTTCATTTCACGGCATTTGAACCATCCACAGGCTGTTCCAAAATTTAGTTTTAGTTCTTATTGTGTGTTTCTGTGGTTCATGTACTCCATCTCTATTTGCTGAATGTTATACTTCATTTACATATATCAGAAAGCTGGTTCTCTGTGGATGAGAAAGACCCTATTGCGTATGCCATAATTGAAGTTGTAGAGGCATCTGATATGAAACCATCAGATCTAAATGGTTAGTGGAGTAAATTTCTCCTTTTTTTGCAATTTTTATTCTGTCATGGATGATTCTCATCTGTAAGGACTGAAATATTCTTCAGGATTAGCTGATCCATATGTAAAAGGGCAGCTTGGCACTTACAGATTCAGAACTAAGACACAGAAGAAGACTTTGGCACCAAAATGGCAAGAGGAGTTTAAGATTCCCATTTGTACGTGGGAGTCACCTAATGTGCTCAATATTGAAGTTCGTGACAAAGACCATTTTGTTGATGATACCCTTGGGTTTGTGTCTGAACTTTATATTTAAAGCCCTATATACATACATATGATAGTGCTATTCAGGTGATACGAAAATATGGTATTCATTTGGTCTTTTGTCTCCTTTTAGCTATTACACATTTTGAGCTTCTTTGACTAACTCTGAGTTTGTTGACAAATGTGCTCATTTTGTAAATTCTTTGATAAAGCCTTATTACAACTGATTTGAGCATTAACTTCTTCCAGGCAACAAATTTCTCCGGACATTTCATGCGTAAATTGCATGAAATGGTCCATGTTAAGCCTTTTGTCTGTGTGTTAAAAAGAGCTGAACAACCATTCAATTTTAAGTGTATTTTAGTGCTCCTGGTGTTGTGTCCATTATAAGTTTTCATGCACTTTGCTTATTATTTCATGCTTTCAGTGCCTTGTTATCTATCAACTTATGTTCTTCACTCTGCTTTACTTGCAGGGACTGTACTGTAAACATCAGTGAACTTAGGGATGGTCAGAGGCATGATATGTGGGTACCTCTTCAGAACATTAAGATGGGGAGGTTACATCTTGCAGTAACTGTACTTGAAGACAAGACAAAGGTACAATCTTTTAAAAATTTATTAGGCACTAAATTGAAATAGAATAGCCTGATATCTTGTGGCCAGTGCTTTCAAATCTCGATACTTGCTGTAGAGTGCAATTGGAAATGGGGCAAAATTTTTATGGGAACTTGTTGCATAATTTTAGAGGGCAAATCCATGCGATGGTGAAACATTCAACAATGGAGAGGCACAGAACTCTGTTGCAAGTGACACCCCTCAAAGGGGTAACTCATCAGTGGCATCAAACAAATCTCTGAGAGTTCCAGATACTTTTGAACCTATTAACATTGAAGGCCAAGAAGAAACTGGAATTTGGGTCCATCAGCCTGGAAGTGAAGTATCACAAACTTGGGAGCCCAGGAAAGGGAAGAGTAGACGCCTTGATGGCCAAGTCCGCACAGTGCCAAATGATTCTTTTGGTAGCAGAAGTTCAGCTGTAGCTGGATCTTTAAACAGTGATAGCAGCAGCGCAGATGAAAACCATGAGGGAAAAATAAATGCTTTTCGACGGGGCTTAAAAAAAATCAGCTCAGTATTCCACAGAAGTCCTAAGAAACGTGAACATTCTGGTCATAGGGGAGAGGATGTTCCATCTCCGTGTGCAGATGTCAGAGCAACTAATGCAAGGGAGATTGGTGTGGACTTGGTAGTGGAAGATAATCTTTCAGGAGCTTGTCCTGGTAAGGATAAGAAAGAAGGAAGTGCAAGTCCAGAGAAAAATGATCTGGAAAGCCCGAACAAAGGACACATGAAACGCTTTATAAAACGTGCTGGGAAATCTGCTCATGAATTAAAGCATGTACTTTCTGGGAAAGGTTCAAGAAATTCTCAAAATGGTGCTCCAATGACTGCAGAAGTAGAAGTTTCTCCAGATTCTGAATCATCTGATGATGATGATGAATCTGTGTTATCCCCTCAAGTAGAGAGGATACCAGATGTTGACAGTCCTATTATTGGAAAAACTTATCGAACAACTGACTCTTGTAGCACCGAAGAAAACATTGCTGATAGAGGTTCAATTGACTCCAGAGACGCTGCAATGAACATTGAGGATCAAGTAAAGAGGGTGGGTGTTGAAGGCCCAGAAAAGGACACATGACAGTGAGATAATCAGCTTTGCAAGACTTAGTAATGAAAAAGTTGGATCCTCAATGCAAAGCTGCCTGAAGAAGAGATTTTCGAAAGGCAATAAGATGGTATTCCGTAGAATGTACAGAATTGATTGAAGTCAGCTTATTTAGCTTTGTTGTGATAGTTGGTTTGTTTGTTTGTTTGTTGTCTTTGTATATTCATCCAAACCTGCCTGATGAAGTTAGAGAGGCATTACTTGTTTTTGTTGTTAGTTTGTATGTCAAAGAAGAAGGTAATAGTAGGTGAAGATTTATTATTATATAAAGACAGTTGTAAATTTTAACTCTTAATTAGAGTTTTGAAGTACATAGGGTTACTATACTTAAAAAGGGACTTGTCTTTTGAATAATGCATATTGTTGTTCTGCTTGGTTTCATTTCTAGAACTCAAAATTTCAGATCCTTTTTATTATTGTTTAGTGTTGATATTCGAAAAAAAAAAAATAATAATTTTATTTTTTTATGTTGTTATATTTATAATAAAATTTAATATTAATTAATTAAATAATAAAATATACTAATCAATCCTCCTTTCAAATTGCCAAACTTACAGATTAAGTTCTGATGCGTCATACTGCAGTTTAATGTCAATAGATGTAAAAAAAAAAGTGCTGCAAACTAAAATCAGATCTGTCAAGCTCGACTCGATTCAAAACGGCACAATCTGGCTCAAAACAACTCGATTCGCCTTTAAACCGCTAAATTCGGCTCAAAACGGCTTAGGTTCAACTCTAAACATGCTCGGACTCGGCTTTAAACAGCTCAGACTCCATCGGAATACCACACGAGCTCTCACGCGCCACCAAGCGCCAACGGATGCCCAGTTACCGAACAACCACGTGTCACCATGTTTCACTGCTGAAAACCGCAACGCGCCAACTGCAACACGAATCTGGTGATATCGCACCAAAAACCGCCTTGAAACGCCTTGGATCGGGTTTCACGCAATTTGGCTGCTGTCATGTTGGTTTGTCTTCTCTAGCGTGCGTTCTTTCTTTTCGGCTCCGATTTTTCGCACAAACCCGACGTTTCTTCTCTCCCAGTCGCAGCGCCGAGCACCAACAGCTCCTTTCAAGTAAATACAATATCCAACCTGCTTCTCTGCTACGTAGATCTGCTTCTCCAATCATCCGTCGACGCTCCGCTTCAATCGAAGCAGGTCCACGCACGGACAGAGAAGGTCGACCACTGTGTGTGATTTGTCTTCTCCTGGTTGCCACTTGCGCGCGCGTAATCTGGTCTGATTCGCCGCCGGTCATTGTTTTCTCTCTGTCTCATCTCATATGTGATAGAGGCTCCGACACTGTTGGTGGTGATAAGAGTATATTTGGATAAATGGGTACTGACCCAACCTCGTCTATTATTTTAGAGTTTGAAAAAAAATTATTAAATTAAAAACATAAAATAGTTTTATTAAACTCTAATATTTTGTTAATTTTTAGAAAAAAAAAAAATTATTTTTTACCTTTTTATTATATTTAAAATATTTATAAAATTTTTATTCTATTAATAATTTTTTTTTTATTCTACTGCACTTTTAAGATATTATTATTCTTATAAAATTCTAATTATATAATATTTAATTAATTAAATAATAAATTAAAATAATTAAATAATAAAATATACTACTCAATACTTACACCCGATTTGGATCGTGGTAAATGATAAAATTTTAATGTATAGTACTCTACGGGTATGAGAAAATTATATTTGTTTCAACTTCAAATGATAACAAACGAAATTTAACTGATAAATTTTAAAATAACCAAATCGGTAGTACGTGACCGATATGTTATTATTATTTTTTTCTTATACCCTCACATAATATTATTAATTCTATTTTTATCTATTACAAATTATTATTTATTTTATTAAATATAAAAATTTAATTTAATTATGTATAATAATTATTTATTTAAATATAAATATAATTATATTAGTAAACAATTTATTTTTTTTTTTCATTACATACTTTTTATATATTAGTTATTATTACATATATAAATTAATAATTTGACTGAAAATACAACTATACCATCCTATTATCTAAATAAAAATATATTATTAATATACAATCATCTAAATATAAAATTTTTTTTATCATTTTTATTCTGTATTATTATCATGTAATCACTGCTATTATCATATATTAATTAATTATTATTAAAATTTATCAAAACAGAATATTAATCCCTAAAAACACTTTAAAAAATTCCCAATTTCCGTTGATAACTTTTTTTTATGTGTCAAATGTCTTACTGGAATAGCAAGACCAGCTAGTATTGGTGGTTTCTTCCATGAGCAGGGAACATCTTTGAGCAAATATTGTCCAAATGTCGTGAGACATTGTTTATCTGGCTTCTCTCTGATACAAGCTACTTGAAATTTGAAGCAGTCAACTTGCATTATAACTTATTTCTCATGGTCAACTCGGTAACTTAACCAGCCAAAAAGTATTTCCTTCTTGGAGACAGATTCTAACATCCCTCAGACTCAGACTATTCTTTCAATTTTGAGCCAAGGAAAGGGTCTCCTATTTCCTCGTCAGTCTTGGGTCTTCTAATTCTTCACAGGTAGTTCTATAACAGAAAAACATCCTGTTCAAAAAATGTGTAGTTCATCCTGAAAGATAATGGAAACGGTTTGTCTTCCTGAAAGATAACCTGCCTAAAAAAACGGCCAGACTTGCTGCTTCTTGTGCTTTATGTGGTCAGCAGAAGAGTTTCTGATAGACGAAAAACATCTTAAAATTAAATACGGATGCAAATTTACGAGGCATACACCGATTCCTTGGTTCATGAATGGGGAATGGGAAAAAAATCAAGTTTTCCTTGCTTGCATCATTGGGTCAGCCAAGAAATCAATAAAAGACCTAGAGCAGATAAGCTCAAAGCATCTTGCTGCAATCAAAACCAAAGCAAACAATATTGACAGAATAAAACCAGGCACAAGTTAACATTCTGCAACTGAGCTATTGGTTAACAATCTGATCAAAAGTAGCATAATCAGAAGCCCTACTTCCTAAAAGGACAGACAAAACAACTTGTTTCCATATCCCCATTTTCGGAACGAAACCTTGCTTCACCATTTGCTTCAAAACCCAATCTGCATCCACAACTAAGTTTTCTTCACAAAACCCCTGAATTAACTTCTTATAGGACACAAAACTAGGAGTTGCACCCGAAGAAATCATCCTACCCATTAACTGTTTGGCCTCCGAAAACCTTTCTTTATCCAGCAAACCATACAAAATCTCCTGGTAAGACCCTGGATTCGGTTCACAACCCTTCATCTTCATTTCCTCCAAAAGCACCATCCCTTCTTCAACCCTACCTTGTTTCCTTAACCCTGAAAGCAAAATATTAAAACAGATGGTGTCTGGATCCACTCCCTCCTTTTCCATCCTGTTCAACAAACCAAATGCTTCATCTAACTTGCCGTTATCACACAAACTTCTCATCAATGGTGAAAACGTCCTCACGCTAGGACTACATTTTTGCTTAGGAAATTCGTCGAGCACATAGAGTGCAGCCTCCAAATTCCCACTTTCACAAAGCCCTTTTATCAGAATATTTAAGCAACAAGCATCAATCTCTATACCCAATTTGGCAGCACTTTCATATATCTCATGAACAGCATCAAACAGCTTCGATGACACAAGCAAGTTCAACACAAAATTAAAGGTTTTTACGCTTGGCCAGTATCCATTCTTGGGCATATCGTAAAGGGTCTCTATCGCTCTATTAATCCGGCATGCCATATTCCCATAAACTTTTATCACGTTATAGAAGAACTCCTCTGATAAACGACAAGATTTTTCAAGCTTAATCTTTTTCAGGACCTCCTCAACGTCATCAAATTTCTTGGCTTGTGCAAGCTTGTTGATTATGAGAGTATACAGAGCTTCAGTGGGTTTATAGTCCTTTCGCTTCGAGTATTGGTCTAAAACAGCGAGAACTGAACTGGGGTCTTTAAGGTTGTCGAAGATTTTCAGGACTTCATTTGGGGCTAACCAGTCTTTGTGGTTCAGTCTGATGTTATTAGCATTGGAGTGTTGTTGTGAAGCTGAACAAGAATGAATTGGAGAGGAAGAAGAAAGGAGATGAAGAGGAGAAGCTAAATGTTGAGTGATTCTGCTACACGTTACCCAAGCAACGAGCTTAGAGGAGAACATGGTCTCTACATCATATCGCACAATTCCCACTTCACAGTGTGTTAGGGTTTTTTTTTACTTGGATTATATATGCATTCTGTAGAATTTCATTAGAAGTTTAAATAACCTTAATTTAGTAAAAATTTAAAGTGGTTGACTTAAATCATTATATGAAGTTTATCGATTAAATTTCTTTCCGATATAAAACTAAAATATTATATTTTTTACTGTTAAATCATTAATGTACTTGTTAATATCAAAATAATAATAATAATAATTTCAATTTAAAGACTGATAAAATCTTCAATTATTTAATGTAAAATTATAATATTATTTGTATTCTAATACTATTTATAAAATCATAAATGTTGATGTCCCTTGATTTTGAGTCTATTTTAAAAATATTTTGATATATTTTTAAAAAATTTAATATTTTACATATATAAAAATTTATAATTTAATTGATTTAGTATATCCTTATTATTCATTATAGTAAAAAAATTTCTCTTCATCTTATTTGATGTAAGCATATATGCAGAATTATATAAATTTTATATTTTTTCTTCTTCTATTCATTATTTTGTGTGATTCTTTGCTTGATTTAAATTAATTTTTTACAACAATAAGATAAATAAATAGGAACCTAAAACTCAAGTCAAGACAACTTTGACTATCTCATACGGTATGGTTCCGATTCACTATTTATCTTATGTAGGTTCTTCACTTTAAAAAATAAGATTAGTATTTATTATTTTTATTCGGGAATTTAAGATTATCACTTAAAAATACTATTATGGGAGAAGATTATTGTGCTACCATATACTATTACACAGTTAGAAAACGAGTCATGAGTTCAATATGCTAATAAGGGGAGAGCAGGATTCAACTTGAAGCTGGTCTTCTTTCTATTAATCATATATATGATTCTGTGCTATACAAAATAATTTTTTGAAATGTTCTTCACAATGTTACCATGAAAATCTGTCAAAATGATTTGACTGTACAAATAAATTACAAATATATTCTCTATTGTTATAAAAAGGTCATCACTTCTTCTTCTTACCTGCAAGAATTGGCTGGATTTGCAGTCTTCTACTAAAAGCTTCATTGAAAAGGAAGCGAGTCTGAAAGGCTGATATGATTGGAAGCCATGCTAAGATAGCTATGGGTGCAAAGAGGACTACACCCATTCCATAGTCATATGTTTTGGCAAGTATCTCGGTGAAGTGCCATAGCCCAGTATCCACTATCTTCGGTCTCACTGCTTGGGCAATCTGATCGAAACTCAAATCTCAGACACATTGTCTTAGACTAAAAGAGAAGAGAAGAGAAAGCAAAGAAAAAAGAGGGAAGAAACTGAGCTCACCAATATCAAACCCCATCCAGTTGGCAAAAATGCTAAACAGCACACTATCAGGTCCTTTAGAGATAGTTTACAGATGATAGATAGGGTACTGATCAAGGCTAACCCACTTAAGAAGAGAAAGACTTTAAAGAACCTGAAGACAAGATGGTTCTTAGCACTAAACAGCTGTCTACCCAAGTCCACTGCCTGCATATATCATGTAAGAATCATGTTATAAATATATATATGATATTTTCTCCAATTATTAATACCAGAAGAACAAAAATTCTATGCAGAAATAGCTAATCAAATTTTAGCCAAAGAGGCATAGTTTCAAGTAGGGTAAGTTCATCGAGAATACTTTGGATCAGACCTGAACCAGCTTCTAAAGTACATAGACATACTTTTCAATAGAAGAGGAAGATAAAGATTTTACCTTGACTGTTAGAAAGACTGCAAGAATCACAACCCAAGAAAGCACATAGACCAGGAAATTTTTGCTCTGTTGGGAGATGTCAAGGTGATAGACCAGACCATATTGATATAGGAAAAAACGAATAGACAGAAGCATTTCAAATAACCTTGCACCCAGCCCTGAACGATGAAGGTGGGTTTGCTCGTCGTTCCACCAAGACTGCCAACTTCTGTCTTGTTGGATTCCAATACCTCCTTGCTCTTTTATCCACTTATTCCAGTCTTTCCAGTCATCCACTATCCTTTCCCAGCTAAATCCCGAAGGGTTGAATAAAAATGGTGCAAACAACCAAGTTATTGACATAAACCAAACAGAGTAGGTGATTAATACGTATGCCATGCTGCTCTGATATGATCGTTTGAATAAATCATATACGATCAAGAGGAGCAAGAGTTCAAATCCTTTCACAAAATGACTTCGTGAATATAATCTATAATTCTCAGTGAAGCTGGCATGAAAGACCACAACCTTACGTCCAGTGGGTCTGTACTTGGCTCCACCATGCAAAATTGTTCGACCATAATAATGAGTTTTTGTTCCAAGAGCAAAAGTAAAGAAAACAGCAGCAAGCTGCAGTTGCATAAGAACAAAATCTTTAAGGGCTGTAAGAAAACCTTTCTCAAGTCCAATTTCCATCACCATCGGTAATCCTGTTAAGAGGCCAAGCTGGATAAATGACTGGGAGGCAAGGGCCGTTTCTAGTGATTTTATGTTTTTCATTCTTGCTTCAAGAAGAAGAGCTTTTTCCAACCCGCTAAGAACCAAGTATAGTTGCCCATAGAGGAAGACATAAATTCCAATAACTGAAATCTGTCAGTGTTGACATCATTTCAATTAATCACCACATCCATGACAAGATATGTCAAAAGAAAAGGTAAGAAATTCAATTTATAAAATATTAAGCATTTCCACTCTTTTTCTTTTCTACCCTTCATATGCCAAAATAAGTCTTCTTCCATCTCATAGTTATAGATAACATGGAATTTCAGTTTGCATGTGAAATTGTTAGTTGCTGACCCATTATTCCAAAAACTGATAGAAAACTGACCAGCTCTATTATTTATTATTCAGTCACAAAAACTATATAAATTTTTAAAAAATATCTAATTTCGTATATACTAACATATTTCTTCATGGCATATTATCTATGCCTCCAATACCATGCAAATAATTACCTTAAATGACCAATCATTTCAAACATTTAAACAAATTAGTCAAAATTTTATTATTTATATTCTAACAAGTCTCATGCCTCAAAAATAACTTTTGGGTTCAAAGAACTTACCAAACTGCTGAAGTAAAATCCAATTGTTGTAAAGTAACAAGAAAGCATCCGGAAAAAATCAAACTGTTGCCCAAGGCGGTACATATCACGGCTTATAGTCTGTTCACTGTTTCCATTAGCTACTTTGGCCTCAAACTTTGAGATTTGATTTAGGCCAACATCACGACCTTTGCCAACTTGGAGGTACTCATGGTATGTTATAGATCCCCGTCTTAAGGTAGAATTAAATCCTACACAAGATCAACCATACACTTACATATAAATCAAGAAATGCTCGATATAAGATCTTTAGTAACTTTGTACCAGCAAAAACATCCTCGCTCAAGTTAATTGTTTTAGACGCTTTGCTTATGCCACCTCTTGTTATGTGAAATATCCGATCAAATACATCAGGATGGCCATAGTGGAAACGAACCCTGTATATAAGGCAAAATATTATAAACAATAAGTGGCCAAAACATTGATCCTATGAGTAAATATTAGATTGAGTTCTGACTTTCTTCTTTATAAGTAGCACCCTTAGCAGGCCTCAATGTAATAAGAATTTATGGAGAAAAACAAGACAATGGAACTCCACATGTCCTAGCAATTTGTTGTTACAATTGATGATTCCTCCAGCCAAAGATGTCTGTCATGTCAAATTCATTATAACCGAGCTTTATCATCTTATATTATGAAGATATAAATGGCCATTAGAAACCTTCATTCATTTAGAATTAAGCTTTCCTCAAGGATGATATACCAGACTACCCATGCAGACACATCTAATACCAAGTTATAATTTAAATAATTAATTCCTTAACATGACAGCTGAGTGGAATTTGTTTCAAATCCTTTGATCTCCATTATGCACTTGATTTCATCTTGTACACTGCAGAGTGTACATTGCCAAGCTGATCATATGATTTTTGGTAATTTCCAAAATCTGAGGATTATTTACCTGAGAGGATTTGCAAGAAGCCTTTGACCAATTGTGACAAAGCTGGTCTCTTGATATGACATGAACCATGCTAGAGAAGAAACACTGCATTTTTTTTTTTACAAAGATGTCTACATAAGATAAATGATATACATGTTATAATGAAATTACTAACTAACGCTTAATATGTTCATTGACATGATATTGCAGAAAGTGTTTAATATATGTCAAAACGTATAAGGTCTGAACTGTTTCATAATTCCCAATTCTCACCTCCATTTTCTTAAAAGAAAAAAGGAGGAAAAAAAAAGAAGATTTCAAAATCAGATGTCAAGAACAAATTCGGTTCTCTTCTTTTTTTTTTTTTCTTAATAGATATGCTAAACTTTCTTGCTATTGGTAATGTTCTGTTTTAAGTCCTCTTTTTACCTTTTCCTCGTGAAAATAAAGAAACTAGTATATTCTCCTACTTAGAAAACATAAAAGTTTATTATAAAAGCAAAGCGTTGTCAATTATATAGGAAATATCCAACGAGATAAAATAGACATGCCTTCCAGTGAATATGTGTTCCCTCAGACCAAGTATCGTAGGATGCTGTCGTCCTTGATGCCGAAGGAATTCTTGCAGAAGATTTCTCATTTTCAAAGCTTCTTCCAAATAATTATCCTAACAAACCAGACAGCATGAAGACAAACTACATGGGAGTCATATATTTAAGGTAATGGAGGAAGAGTACAATACCTGGTTCATATCAATTGTTTGGAGAGATTCACCCCGTGTGAAAATTATAGCATGATTTTGATTTTCAGGCTTTCCTTCTCCTATGTTTGGTGGCCCAGGAAGCTTGATACGATATATTTCCTAAAAAGAAACAATGTAGCTTGATACGATATATTTCCTAAAAAGAAACAATATATTATATAAACAGTAATTACATGAATCTAACAGGCTCCAATTGGATTATGAAATAATTGATCAGAGTGATGTTTATGAATCCTGCTAAATTTGGTAAATGGCCAAAAACTATTCACGAATACCAAGTTTTTTTAACAAGAGAATTCACTAGCTAACTATTTCTGATTTATGGTACTTCGAAATTCTTTTGTTACCTGATCAAGTCCATCGACGGCTTTAACCAGTATAGAAGAGTAAACCTTCACAGGCTTATCTGACACAATCTCTTCCTTTTCTTCTACATAAGCAACACGAAGAGACGGGTATCTTCAAGAAATAATTTACAGAACATTAAGATGATATCTAGAAGTTTCTTACAATTTAAATCAAGTACTTCAACTTTGTGCTTATCTTGGTAAAAGGTTACCTTCTCATCAAGTCAATTATATCTTTTGCATGTGGGTCTCCTGAAGATTTCTGTGATCCAAACATTTGACAAGCAATTACAAATGTGAATTTCATGTCTGCTAATGCATCTAATTGAGTAGATAACGTGCGGTTTCTCTCAACAGCATCATAGCCTTCAAGAATGTCTGGACGAACAAGATCAGCCATTTGTTGAGATAATTTTAGTTAATGTATTTTCTTGAGGGAGAAACCTAAACAAATGTGCATAGACACCAGAGGCCAGTAATTTTACATTCAAGAAAACAAACCTTCATCGTCAGCCATGTCAAGAAAGGCCTGTAATTTTAGGGCTTCTCTATAGTACATCATTCCCCGAACTATTGTTGGAAAAATATATAGGTTATATAAGAAAATCACCTTGTCAGAAGTCTATGTAACACCAAAATAGCACGAGTACTGATCATTATTTCGGTTTACCTGTTCTGCTCAGCGTTTGGCCTCGAAACGAAGCCCAGTTTCTAATTTCTTCTTCCTTGCCTTCATCTTTTAATCCATCCAAATTTTCACACCCCATGCGTTCCAAAAAATTTTTCCACTCATCTAATGAAATAAACTATCATAGTTAGACCATGAACCATCTAAATATCTACTGGCTCTTAAAATGGAAGTCCAAATTTATAAAAATAGCAAAAAGTATATTCTTACCTGGAAAGATTTTCTGCATATAAAAGATGATGGAAACCCCGGATTTGCTTGAACGAAGTTCTTTGACTGAGAAATTAATGTCCTCCAGGTAGTGGGGAGTAATAACACTGTAATAAAGAGAATAATTTATCAATGATTTATCGCTTGCTCTCACATATCAGTTACTAAAACTAAATTTTTTACAAATGTTTATTTAAGCATTATGCTCAGTTGAAGTAAGATTCCATAACTTTGTCATAGTTTCCCTCTTAATGACTGTTATAAAGAACACCATCTCGATGCTCAAGAAACTCGACCCCTAAACTGACTGGGGATAAGTTGCTGAACCGCTAGAAATGAATCAAAGTTCATAAGTTTTATTGCATAGAACTTAGTAATTGTTTTATTGCAAGTTTGGCAGTGCCACTATGAGTCAAACTTTCATGTGCAACCATTGTTCATGCAATAGCACCACCAAGAAGAAAAATAATGAAAATATAAACACACAAATCTTCAAGGAAATAAACATCAGCTTCTCTAAAAATATTATTCAGATTGAATGTGGTATCATGACTATCGTCCTACATTAAATTCCTATCCTCCTATATCTCACCTCTACATTTCCTTTACTGTAGTTGACACAATAATGCCTCCAAGAAGAACAAAGAAAAGTACAACATGGGAATCA
The DNA here is from genome assembly GCF_054855325.1 of Carica papaya. Taxonomy (NCBI): domain Eukaryota; kingdom Viridiplantae; phylum Streptophyta; class Magnoliopsida; order Brassicales; family Caricaceae; genus Carica; species Carica papaya. Next base: position 25,443,794 of record NC_142312.1, on the reverse strand, counting down.
CCATAAAGAATAATTATCAGCTTCCCCAATAAGATTAAAAAAAATCAGATTCAATATCTTTTCATTTTTCATTAATCGGTATGACAGAAGAACTCATCTTCACACTTCATTTACTTTTGTAGATCGGTGCTTATATAGACAATTATTTTATACATACAAGATAGCATTACTATGCTGGAGGTTGTTCCCGTACCCTGCATTATCTAAATATTTTTAATGAGACCTAACCAGATCTTTGTAATTGGAATTTCAATATAGAGCTAACTATTTTGTATTTGACTACATAACTAATAACATAAATTTAGAAAATATTTATAATCGACACAGAAATAACAGATGCGTGATTAAACAATTTGACCTGAATGACAGCATATTGCGTACTTTAGGAGCTCTTGGCATATCCATGAAGAGTGAAGTGGCAAAGAAAGAAATGCGTCTTCGAGCTTCTAAATTTTCAGGTATATCCATAGCATTATCTTTGACGGTAAGTAACAACAGGAAACGCCTGATCTGTAACCGAAAAGAGAAAAGATTTTTTTACTATGGTGATGGTTAGGTTCTAACATGCAAATGTTTGCCATTCATACTTTGATGAGCATAAATAATCATCCATAGTACATCTATCTTAAGTCTGATTTTGCCTATGAATCTAGATGCATGATTGACAATCTTGATAACAGATAAGACACAATATGAAAGCAAGACTCTGATTTTATCACTGTTATGATAATTATAGCCAACATTTCTGGCAGAGGAGAATGTAACATCACCTGTTCATTCAAAGAGCCATTATCTGGCAAAGGGAAATGAATGCAGTTCTTGTCAGCAAAAGATTCAAACAATTGGGGTTCAATTTTTCTAGAAAAGAAGGTGAAATCCTCCTCCATCTGTTGGCAAGAATCCAGTAAATCCAATATTCTGCATGCATTTGAAATGAACTTCCATAAGGTGTTCAACCATTTAGATTTATTTTATATGGAATAGAGTCTGAGCAAGACAAAGCCAGACCTGGAACCATTTGTCATCATATCATTTGTTAGTAGCTCAAAGATATCCTGTAGAACTTTCACAACTTTGTCCTGATGACTTTCATTTCCCTCAACCTTAGCAAGTATAAAATACATACTATTAGTGAAGAACTGACTTAGTGGGTAAAAGAAAAACAAGGAAAAAGAATCATTTATACTCTCAAACTATGAAGTTTAACTTCACAGTACAATAGTTACCAGAAGTTCAACCAATTCAACACATTTTGCTTGTAAAGCTGGGAGCTCACTCATCTTGAAATTCTCGAGAAGATTTGAGCTACGAATGCTTTCTTCAATTTCGTTTATTATCAAAGATATTACCCTAAAAACAATTGAGGAAGACAACAACTCTCTGTTAGTGGACAGTGTAAGCAGTCTGCAAAATGACATCCATGAATCTCAACAATTTCAGCCTACCAAGACATGAAAGACAGTAAAAGACAATACCATAAACCACTACTTCAACTTAAGAAAGTCTGACCATAAAGGAATATTTATGGAAAATTCTCTGATCAAAGTACATTGTATATATACCTCTTCTCTTGATTGCCAACAACAAGAATATCAAGGATGTACTTCAAAGACTCATAGCATTCTTTTACAGCATTGTACATGTATTCATCCTTTCTAATCTTTCTAAAAAGAACTTCGTCCTTTCCCTCAAAATCTCTTGCAATGCTCAGTGCTGTTGAGAACTAGTAAGAATTGGCAGTGATGTTTATACATAAACAAGGATAAGAGGGAAAAGAAACTGCATAATTATCAGCACCATCAAAATATTAAAAGTAGTGCACCTTATTTGCAAGAAGGAAAATAGGCCAACGAACCATCCCAGAAAACAACTCTGATGACATAGGTATTGTCATAAGGTCCAATTCCCTGTCAAGGATATAGTTCTATAAGGTAATACTTAGAGATGCCCGTGAAAAAGAGAACACACTTTAGCTGAAGAAAACAACCTGTTGTTTATCAAGTCCTCGGATCTAAAGTTATTGATAATTTGGTTCCAGACAACGACAAACTTAGCAATACCATTTCTTTCACTCTCGGACACCTAAGATGCCATCAGTTAAGTGCTTTCAGTTGGAGGATAAAAGTTTTTTCAAGCAAATTAGTAGTAGTAATATTATTGCATAAACTCACACCTTGTAGGATCTTCTGTTGAAGAAATTTTTCCCTTTCTGCCTTTGCTTATTTTTGGATGAGGGTGGGATGAGGCAATTATTAAATGCAGAAGGCAGGGTGTGAAATCTACTTCTCAACATTCCTAATGTCCGGATCTGCAAAAGAAAAGAGGAATTGGTCCAGTTCTAAAATGGGCAGCCCAGGAAAGAGAAATTTTTTTTTTTTAAAAAAAGCAACACTTTTACCTCACCAAGATGATGCAAGATGCCATAAACTCCACCAAAGATAGTACAGAAAACGGAGTACCAAATCTGTGTATCCATGAAATATACCTGAGACAATTCCAAATTTCATAGATGGATGACAGAGGACTAATCAAACTGTCACAAAAAGGTCAATGATCTGAAAAGCTTATTTGCCCAACTATATGAAGCAATTCAAGTTGTTGTCAGCCTTAAAACTTTAGCAACAAATGTGAGCACCAGTTGAGCTCATAATCCTGAAGACTGAACATTGAAAGGAAACCTCTAGATATTCCAACAGAAACTTACAACTATTATTGGAGCCCACACAGCCACAATAGCACCAGCATTGCTCTTGACTGGAAGACGGAAACAAATTACGTTAATGCAGTACACAAAAAAAATAAAGAAACACTCATCTCCTAACAATACCAAATTGTTTAAAAAAACTGGCAAATACCTTTAGGGAAAAGCTCATGCCAATCATAACTTTGCACACCAATTTTCATGATTAGTCTAGTTGGTTCTATGAGTGGTTTTATCTGCATTTTCCAATTGGCAGGAATATTCAATGAGATGTCCACATTTCTAAACATCATTTAAGCCAGGAAAATATGGTATCTTTTCAATCTGCTGATCTAACTGTTGGGACATTAATTCTCCAAACAAAAGTTTTGAATTAGATCATTTATATTTCCATCTTCCAATTTCTTTTTGTTTTTAACTAAACAAATATATGTCAAGGAAAATAGCTTTAAATTCGCATAAGAAGAAGCCACAATGAAATATATGGATACCACAGTTTACACAGATACCAATCCATACTAGATGTATGGTATAATTAAGTTTTAAAGCATATGTAGAAAATTTGACAACGTAAGTTGCAGTTTCAATAATTAATAGAGATTTAAAGACTTTCATTCATATATATAAAAAAGAATAATCTATTTTAAAAACTAAATCCATTTTAAATTTAAAGTGTTTCCAGTGTATTTGCAATCTAACTTTTCTTTTAAACAGAAAATATATATCATTTTTATCCTAAAAATCAGTCCTTCAGTATGCTTGAGGCGGTGAGCCATCTCATCTAGGCATTAATGCAACAGATCAATCTCAAAGCTTGGTTTGAAAAATCTGGGTGACCTTAAGAAAAAGAAAATACTGCATATGATGTTCATTAGTAATTTACATATTTAGTCACGTTAAGATCTCTACCACATGGTATGGATTAGTTCTCTCATTACTCACCTCAAAACTGTAGCTGAAACAAAATTTGACTGATAGAACCAGAATCCAAAAGAATGTGTACCTTGGTAGAAAAGGAAAGATAATATGCATTAGAAAAGAATTAAATAATCAACCAGATCCTAGTCAAACATAATGGAAAGGGATGAGAGATTTACTTGAAAACTGAAACTTGGGTCTCTTGCATTCCACGGCCAACATATAATCTAGGCTACATGATGAAACAAATTGAGAAATGTTCAGAAAGTTCAACAATAAGTAACAGACAACAGAAGTTCATAAAGCAGACATATAGAGCACAAAGATCAACAAGAAACAACACCTGAATTCTAGATATTTGTAAGTAGTAGAAAACATAACAAGTCTGTCAAATTAATAAAGACAACCAGAGTCACATGCATATATGCAATTCAGAATAAATGAACGCATATAACAACAACAGTAACCACATAAAACAAAGATGATTTCATGCATATCAGGAATCTTAATTGGATTTGCAGAAAATATTATCACATAGATGCTTCAGGAAAGGAAATGTGCTTGGATATGCAAGAGGTATAGCAATCAGAATAAGAATTGAAAAAGGATGAAAGGATTAGTCAGATATTTGTGGTGGAAATAATATGAAAGGATAGAAGGTCAACCACCGGTTATTGTATACTCGTTGGAAGCAACTTGGTTACATGAAAAAGTAAGAAGCAGAGTTTAGTTGTTCGTTCTAATGCCAAAGCAGAATATAGAGCAATGACCCACAGGATATATAAACTATTATGGGTTCAAAAACTAATGAAGGAATTAAAACTGTTTAAATAAAAAAGTCTACCATTGTTTTGTGATAATAAAACAACTATTAGTATTGCCCAAAATCCTATTCAACATGATTAGACGAAACACATTGAGATTAACCATCATTTTATAAAAGAAAAACTGGTTGATGACTCCTTATGTTTATATCATGTGTTTTCTAACAATCAAATTACAGATAATTTTACTAAAGGATTTTACAACAAAACTCTTCAGAACTTGATATGCAAATTTGGGATGTGCGATATCTTTGCACCAACTTGAGGAGAAATGTTGACACGAATATTTTATTGTATAAATGATCGTGATATTTTAATTATTGTGATTATTTAAAATCTCTATTATAAGGAAAATTTCTTTATTTGTACTTAAAAATTCTTATATATATATGAGTTATATGTAACACTAAATACATTGTGGAAAATAAAGTAAATATTTTTCTCAAATTTCTATACTTATAATAGTGACTTCACAAATAAGCGCATTCTTTCCTATATGTATTAAGAATAATCAACTTTACTACCATTTTTCTTTGTTTGTTTACTTCCAAAAATTACTAGAAAGACCAGGAGAAAGCCATAAGATAGAACAACAAGTTGGCATCAGACTCCACAACAACCAGTTTTAAGTACAAAGAAAAACAATGACAAAAGTTTCATGCACCAGGAATTATAAAATGTACGGTAAATTGCTGCGAGATTTGTACCTGTGTCCACCAAGATAAAAGTGTACATATACGGTGGTTTGAAGTCTCAATGTACTTGGTAACAGCAGGAACAAAAAATAAGACCAATTCAACTGCGTTAGGTGTCAAGTATATTGTGACAGAAACCATATATGAAGAAAAACACCATTCTCTAAGCCAGCCCCCATGTTGTGTGGAATAACAAGTATATTTCCTTCTCGAATGAGCGTAATACACAGGAAGTACAATTGTCCATATTGCTGCAGCAAGCAGCTTCACCACTTGTTTCCTTTTCTGAGAGTATTCCATCGTATTTCTAGCTTTCCATGTGAAGACAATATCAAGAATAGCTGCAACCCGGAAACTTCTTAGAGTAATGTCTTTCCACAGTATTAATATCTACACTTGCTCATATTAATTAAGGCAACAAGTAGATATTTTGGTAATAGTAATTATAACCGTGTACCAAAATGTCCTTAAATCTCTATTTATTTGAGAAGATACATATATATCAAAGATAAGCATGCACCATAGAGATGGTGAATGAGACAGAGGAAGAATGAGATGTAGTGAGAACGAATGATGCTCCATTACCATGCATAAGTTTTGCAGCATTAGGCATTTCATGACCCTTTGATCTAACATGCCTTAATTGTAAACTTAAGAACTGGATAAAAAAACATATATCAAAACTTGCATGCACCCCATAGAGATGGCAAGTGAGACAAAGAGGCATGGTATAGAGAAGGTAACTGAGACAAAGAGGGAGAACGAGATACATTTGGAATGAAATGACACCCCATTATCATGCATACATTTAGACGTTTCATGACCCTAAAGTTTCACATGCCATATTCTTGTTTAACTGCAAACTCAAGAAGTCAATAAAGACAAGCATGCCTCCAATTATTATGTGATGTAAATGAAATTCAAAATTGCATTTAGTTACAAATCCAGCGTAGGTGCACTGTACTTGCTCACGAGGTTAAACATACATTTGCATAAACGCAAAAAACTCATCCACATAGACTGTGTGCAACAAGTTATCAATAAGAACATGGCAAATAACGAATCTTCCTATTAACAAGATCTTGCAAAACATCATATCAATCTTAAGGAATTTGACAAAAATATGGTTACTTCTGTTTCTTTTCTTTTCAGAAAAGCATTCACAATTATTATCAGGGACAGTTGTTTCAATGTTCTGATAAAAGAAAAGATATTATTAAAAGAGAGGGAAGAATTACAAAGTAGATAGTGTGGATAAGACATCCACCAGCAAATTGATCATGACTGGTAAGAGATATACTTTTCAATATGTCAGTTCCAAGCAAGGCAACATACCTTGTATTAGTTTAAGAATTGCAGATGTAATGAAGATGCTTAAAATGTCCTCAAATATTATTACATCAAACATCTGAAGCGGAGATTCCACATCGTGGCAAGCCATAATAATCATTGCCTGATAACAAATAGAAAGACAGCAAAATGATTGTGACTGGCAATCAACGGGTGGACCATTTTAACAGGTTCAAAAGAAAAAGAAAAGTAACAAGCGGATAAACAAAAACCTGCAGAGATAAAATAAAGAAGTGCCACATTCTATCGAAGCTCCTAAAAATCTGCCAAAATGAACGTATCTCGACAAAATTTGTCTTCCCTAACCATTTTGATTGACAACTTTCTTTAAAAGTAGGCTGTGTGAGAAAAAAAGAAAGAAAAAGAAGAACACAGAATCAGAAACAGATAGAAAAAGTTAGCACTTGAGTAAGGCAAGCATAACTACGAGTCCTGCTACTGATGATCTTTCAACAAATATTAATAGAAGAAGGCTTAGAAACAGAACTAACAATAGAACTCACAATTTTCAGCTCAACATAAAGACGGATCAACATAATACAACAAATTGCATGCATACATAGTTACACGCAATCTATATATATCCCTCTTTAATTTAATAATTGCACAGATGCCATAATACATATTGACAGAAAAACATGCACATGGATGGACAGACAAAAACATTGATATCCCAAAATATGTGTTATATATGTCTCACTTTTCCAGGTTAACAGACTGTGAAAAGTAACCTGAATGCTTGGGTAATAAGTTTGAGTTGAAAGAAATCACAGGCTACATCATACAATGAAGTCTAAGAAAATAAAGAGAAAATCTTCAATGGCTAGAGAGCGCAAATTAGCATGGCTGGAATACAGACTTAAATGATGCAATCATCAGCTCGCAAATCATATGATTACTTCAGGGTCTTGAATGTTTTTCCTTTTAAAAATAAATGTCTAACCACAATTAACTTCTTAAGACCTAGATACTCCTCATTGCAGAAAAAAAAAACAAAGAACCTCGATTCTCCTCTTAATATTCAAAACACACCCTTCTTTCATTACAACTACTTGAATAAATATATCTTGTGCCAAAACTCCTAAGGAAAACCATCATTTATGCAATTGAATGAGATTAGGCTTAAACCGATTGGGTGTCACACTTACTTGGGCACTGAGAAACAATATGCTCCATATTCTACTTGACAAACTAGAAACAGCAGGCTGCTGGCTGTCAGACTAAAGATGAAAAACATTCTCACTGTCATTAACTGTCCATTCATCTTATAGGTCATATACAAATGATTCAAAGGGGGTTTTTCATGAATTACTGAAATGATTTACCCCCACCTCATCATCTTCCTTCCCCTCCCCTTCAACTTTTTCTTCAGCAGAATCAACAGGTGGCCGAGCATTTGAAACTTTTTGATTATGCACATATTGAACTTGAAAGAAATAGTGATCCAGTCGCATGGGCCAACCTATTTGGAAACAATCATGTGACCTGCAGAAATGGAGAAGCTCTACCTAATCTGGTTCTTTGGATGATAAATATGAAAATTCAGAGGGCAAAAGTAAAGGAAATTATCACTTTCTCACCAAAAATACTCATTGAGATCATCATAATTTCTCCACGAAGAGTGGTTTGCTGTTCCACCCTTGCTTTTAGCAGCCTCCTGCAGATTTTTCCATGGAATTAGATGCTTAATAGGAAAATTTACAGGAATATGAAATTAGAAAACTACCTCGTAGATAACCCTGTATATAGGGGTAACTACATTTTTCAGGAAAGCCTCAGGTTCTCCTCCATAGGCTGGCCTGACCTTATCCCCAGCAGTCATACTAATGGAACCAGTTAACATGCCATGCAATTCATATGCCATCTGAAATTAAAGACAGAAAAGAAAATATCGTTTACAATGATCGATACACTTATTCCCAAGTTCATTTCATAATCACACATTACAACCTTCAATGTGATACACGCATGTGAAGTTTAAAATGGAAAGAAAAGTTTGCATTCTTTGCAGAGATAGAGCTCCTATTCAAGAGATACTTCTTTCACATTTTAAACTCAAACTTACACCCAAGATACTTATGTAGGTTGACATAATTACTCTATGCTAAGTCTGGCATTCCAGATGTTCTTTTTTTAAAAAAAAGAGAAGCATAGAAATAGTGTCAGGTAGCAGTTATGGACTAGAAATACAGAGATAGCAGTTTGTGTTAGAATTTTGCAAACCCCACATACTGTACAATGACTTCTCCACATTCTTGAGAAGAAAGAGAACAGCTTAACATGCTGCAGTCAGGTTGCCATAATTAAAAAGAGAATAGTGACTAGGATGTCTTGAGTTTGATTATGCCCTGGAGGTCAGACTCTTGTTTGGAATGGAGGGGGTAACTATAGGCCGGGTACTCCAAGGTTTACCTTGCAAGGTAGGTTTGATTTGCCTCTTTGGTGGACTCCAGATATAAGAAAAAAGGGAATAATACTCCTATTCATTGCCTTGTAACTGTATTAGGGGGACGAGTAGGTGTTAGCATTGATGAGAAGCCATTTCTTTCTTGTTGTAAATAGAGATTTCATGCTGTTCATTTTCTCACTATGCTAGATGCTCATCCAGTCACACTGTTCTCATTCTATCTTCTATTGTTCATGCCAGAGGAATAAAATCATCACCACTTCAAAATCAGAGCAAAGAAGCTCCAAAAACCTCTACGTGGCCATATAGTTGGATTCTGTTACCCTTAAATTCAAAATTTTGATCATGTAGCTGGAGAAACTATTGTACATTTTTAACCAAAATGCTTTAAAAAGCTTTGTCAATCAAATATAGAACAACTTTGGAATTTTGAATCTGGAAAAGCAATGAAATCTTCTTTTAAAAAAAAGATTAGAGAAGAAATGTAAGGATTACTAACAAAAAAGTTATCCCCAACTCTAACTTGTTTATTTAAGTTATAACTCAACATGAAAAGGAAAATATCGCTGAACCAAAGGGAAAAGGGCAAATAATGATGGTTAAATGAGTAAAACAAGAGATGATTTTATATAGCACAGTAGATCAAAGTTGATCTAACATGAGTTGAGTTCACAAGCTATTCAAAGGAGCAGACCAGTTTCATCCCTCAGATATACAAAATAAGTATAGAACCATTGCCATTGATTTTAATCACACCAGCAGTTTACTTGTCTTGTTTCTTTAAATACAATGAAATCTATCAATTTCATGGGTTCGAGATGGTCTGGTGCATTGACTAATGCTCCCGTTCTCTGTTTAATATAATAAACTTAAGTTGTTGATCCCTCTATTTTTACGAGTATTCAAATAGGGATATAAAGAACTCTTGCGAGCTTCAACCAATAAGACTACCATGAGAACTGATGAAACAAAGCTTTCTGTTCACTCTGATATAAAAGAAGCCGTTCTTTGCCATAGTGGTCTATCACTGCTAAATATATCTTAAGACAACGACAGTCTAGCAGCTTCTGCATGTTAAATTAATAACTTCCACCAGTCTTTCAACTAGAATTCTTCATGCTTTCGAAGTTCAAGAATACTTTAGTTGCATCTGGACAGGTAACAAAAACTACAACCAAGAATCAATCAAAATGAGCTAAATAACAGCAAAATATATTTCAACTTACATGGTGGAAAATGTAACACAGACATTCTGGCATAAACCGCAAGTTTGCTGCTTCGCCCCAGATAAGAAGGTAAAGCCCTATGTATAAAATTTTATATTGTTGGGCTTCCTGCTGTACATAAGGCAACCTATAGGATAAAGTGATTACTCATTGCTACAGATACCAAGAAAACGGAATTTTTTTCTTTTTAAAAAAAAATGAAGTTTCAAGAAAGAAAAATAGCACTATGGGAGTAAAAAATTATAACAAACAGATAGGAAGAAATTATCTGCAAAATCCATCAAACAAATAAGGACCTTAACTGCCAAGCTAGGATAGTTCAACTTTGTCAGGATTAGATGCAATGCGTGCTTTCTAAATTTACCATTGCAATCCAAATGTTAAAAAAAAAAAAAAAAAAAAAAAAAAACACTTTTCTTACCGGATGTTGCTTTTTCTCCTCAAAAACTTGCACCAATTCGTGTAATTCTTAAAAAACTTCTTCATTAATTCATCCAGAGCCTCATCCCCTGACTGGTATTCCATAATATACATGTCAAATTCAATGAGAAGGACTAGGTTAATAAGATATTGAGAATTGATATTTTAAAATATACCTTGGGTGTAGAAGACTGTTTATTAGATTGCCGCGTATGAGTGTTAGCAAGAAGTAGAATCAGATGCTCCCTTTGATTGGCTACATTTCCTTCCTGTTGGAAGACAAAATTTCAAGTCCAGTTGCCAACTCAAAATCTAATTCAGTGTCATTCCGGATCAATCTGTAAAGGGAAAGGGAAAAAGAATAAAAATTAAACAGGAAGTTCGAGATAAATTACCTGGAAGCCAAATGAATATTGAAGAAATTCAAACAAATCCACGAAAGGTCTATGTCTGTTAAAATCTTGGTGTGAAGGCAAACCACGAGTATTGCGAACAACTGCAACTGCAGCTTTAATCTGCATCAAATGAATCACAAGTTAATATATTTATTTCACTGTTTTCATTTGTCAAGAATTATTGGCAGCAGATAAGTTCATATCATCAATGACATATTGAAGACAAAATAAAATAATAGATTAACTAGGAGGGAAAGGAGAAAAAAAAAATTCATGAGGCCCTTTGGTAGTTCAGCCAACTAGAGCAGTAAAAGAATTCTTATTAATCAAGAAGAAAACCTGAAAATCCTTCTATCAGTAAAAAAAAGAAAAGATTATGGAATGACAAAATCATTGAGTTGTAAAAATGGCATCAGACCTCAGGGAGTTGCATAATTGCTAGCTGAATACTTCCGTGGTCAAGTGAAAGAATGTTGTAAGGTACATAGAACTCAGATTTTGCATGAATGCTGTCTCTATCAGCAATGGCCTATTAAAAGAGTAGAGTGAAATATGTGAGATGAGAGATGACAAATATATAGCAATCCAGAATATCCAGTTACTTATGTAAGCTACTTCTTATGTTAGTTGCTGAGGTATAACAATTAATGAGTAAGAGTAAGAAATAGGAGGAGCACCTGAGGACCAGCTGCATTTGTAACCGTCTTTAGTACTTCATACAAAACAGAAGCAATTCTACGTGCATTTATCAACTTTTCTCGGTGACTAGTTCAGACAAATATCCAAAATTAGCTCGACATATCAAATGTAAAGGGATTATTGAAGTAGTTTAGTAGAACAAGCATATCATAAACATGGACAAGATTATGCTGAGTAACCTATTTTCCAAATCAAATGCCCCGCCATGGCTGATTATATACTCCTTATATGCATGATAAACACGTTTTAATTCACGTGTATCACTCGACTCCTTACGTGTCCTTATGGTAGTTTCTTCATCCTGTGATGTAAGAAAGCCAGAGATGAGAGGAAATTTCAAAACGGATAGAAAAGACCTAAGGAGTTCCTTATCATGAGAGAGGTAAAAAAAAAAAAAAAATCCCTGGGAATAACCATGTCCATAAGTTGTTGCTGGGAATCACAAGAAGTTGCAGGAAATTGAAAGTCAACTGAACTACAACAGGAATTTCTTGTCATGAGACAGGTTAAAAAGAAAGATCTCTGGGAATAATCATTATAGAAAGATTATATAATGTTAGCATGTGGCAAGTATAGCATCAATTTAAAAGGCACTTTTGTGTAACATTCACTTCACTACTGCTAATTCTTGTAATGAGCTGAGTTCAAAGTTCTTGCCTGTTCAAGTCGTTGAAGAAGAGAGGTTTTGAATTGCCGAACACCTCTTCCTGTTGAATTATGGTCCATACTATGTGCTATCTCAAAAGCATGAAACCGACCTGCCCCCCAAAAACTCCATTAACCCATGTGAAATGCAAGCAGGCATATATCACATTCATATTTTGAATTGCATTTCTAGAAAGAAGTTTCTCATATAAGAAAGCAAAAGGTAAAAACTTTGAAAGAGATTACGTCAAACCCAAGAATAACTAAACTGAAAAACATGATTTTGGTGATAACCAATGAAAGATATTAACCCAGTAGAGTTGCCCAAAACAGAAGAAAGCAACTTACAGAGATAAGCAACGCGAGGCTCCTCGGGTTCAATCAAGTTAGCGACTCGAAGGAACTTCTGAATCCCAGAAGCCAAAGTTGGAGGCAACCTCTCACTATCAAACGGCCCAGGAACAACGTGGTCGCCATAAGTGAGTGACCTTGTAAGAGGTATAGACTGGTCTGAGTTGTGGGTTCCTTTTTGACGTCGAACAGGTGGTGCATAGCTTGTGGAGGCTTCGCTAATAGGCTCTGCGGGAACAAGCTCTCCAGACATTGTTGTGAAGCGAGAAGAATAGAGAGGTCGTGTTGTTGATTTTGTAGATGAGAAAATGGAGGGAAAGAAGATATAAGAGGAACTGTGTTACGGGTGTTCATGTTGCTTAATGAGGTGTGCTTTGTGGAACTTTTTGGTGGGAATGGAAAAGAAAGGTTTGTGATTTGTGTGATCTGCTTTTTCAACTTTTGCTTTTTGGAATGGGGTTTTGTTTGTCTTGGCTTTCCTTCTTTCTTTCTGTAGGTGCAGAGAGAAGAAGAGGAAGAAGAAGTAGAAGAAAGAGTCGTCTCATCTTTGTGTCTTCATGCGTTGGCTCCCCTGTTTTGCTCTTGAAAGTGGCTTCGGGCGGTTTTTTTAACACACAAAATATAAAGTGAAAAAGTTTGAAGTTTGAAATTCTTTTTATTGTTGGAATTTGTTTTTCTCATAATCATTTGAAGAAATGAAAGATATTAACTTAATATATATATATATAACTATATCTATTTAAATATTTTAACTATAAAAATAAAATTTAAAATTATATATTATATAAATTCTTAATTATTTATTTTTTATAACTTATTCATCGCGAAGTGATCACAATTCTTAATTAAAAATTAAATTTGGATTCATAATTCAGCATTATCCACATATTAAAAAGGAAAAAGAGAAAGGAATGAGGCAAGAAATTTGTATGAAGCAACAATTTGTAAATATATATATATATATGTATATGTGAAATATTCAGAAATTAAAATCCAATAATAGAGAAATGGGAATGTGAAGGGATCTTTGTTTGTATATTCATGGATGCCAACTCCATTCAAGACTTCAACTTTTACTTTTTTAAGCGTTATACCAAACTCATGTAATATTTAGTATTGAAAAAGCCAATACAGAAATCAAAAAGTAATTGGCTTCTATTATAAAGTTGCATGCTTTTGGCTGTTTACTCCCGTTTCTTCGCTGCTAAGATTATACACTATATATCCCTCCCTTCACCTCCACCTCCACCAGTTAATACATACATGTGTGTGTGTGTGTGTGTATATGTATATGCCCCACGAATACAGCTCTAGATGTGTGAGCGTAAGAGCTCAATCATGCAAGTTTTCTCTCCTAAGCTAAGATTCATGAAGAACAAGAAAAAAGAAAAAAGAATAGAGAGAATTGAAAGAATCGCATCATCTATATATGGTTTATGTTATAACCATAAAAAGATGTTTTACTTTTGTATTTATAAGCACTAAATGCAAGTAATAAAAATATAAAACATTAGATAAAGATTTTAGCACTATATTTTATCACTGATATATATATATATATATAGTTAAAAGTATTTAATTTGTTGAAAAAAAAAAAACTTGTTGACAGGGCCCGGAGATTGGCCCAGAAAGTCTAACCAAGCTATTTTGGGCTTAGATATTTGATAAGCTTTCATACTTTCATTGGAGCTAAATTTACATATTAAGCATGATTTTACTTGTATATAAGGATATATATATATATATCGGCTTTTTTTTTTGGCTCAAAGTTGCTCAAAACTAAAGTTCTTCCAAATAGTGCATGATAATATGTATTCTTAAAAAGAAAAAATTACTAATCATTATTTAACTTTAACTGTTGATACATTCTTTCATTTACAAAATATTGTAGATTTGAGTTGAGTCATACTCTCGTATATCTATTTGGAGAATGTTTTATATGATGTTATGATTAATATCTACATATCACTCCATTAATAAATTTGTCCATTATATATAACAAAAAAAATTTATGAAGGCCAAATATTTGCATGAATAACCTTAAATAAAGATGAATTTTCACTGACTGATTAATGAAATGACAAGTACTTACTATCATTAAAAGAATAACAAAAAATAGATTTTATATTGCTTATTGCGAAAGGTAAAAAATACTTTATATTTAAAATATGTACGACAACATTAGTAAAGTAGATTGAGTAATTATATCATAAGAAGAATTATAAGGATAATTATAGGTTGATATCTTACATAAAATATAACATTCGAGTTCAGATATTATGTCTGAGATAATTAAAATTTAATAATAAATAATTAAAAAATAATAATTTCAAATTTTTATTTGAAATTTTGAAGAAAATTATGTTTTTGAGTGTATTTAAAAATATTTTTAAAAATCAGAATCAAAATAGAAATAAAAGAAAACTTATTTGAAAATAAATATGAAAAATTGGGGTAAAAGTAAAAATGTCATAAAAGTGGCCACGTGGACCACCACATCATCACCGTAGTTGGTCGTCGTATGTCACATGGTAGACACGCATCCACGCAGGAAGCCACATAGGCGATTCGTGTGCTAACGGATCCAACAACTCATATCTCTTTTTGCGAGCACGGACGACCCAGATCCGTTTCTTCTTCAGGTGCGATCGAACGGCCAGATTTAGCCCAATCGTGCGGCCCATATTCATTCCCTAAATAAAAGCAATCCAGCGATGGAGAATGTCAGGTGTCCCTACATGGACAACCCAGATTGACACAAAGATGGTATTTAAGCCTCGCTTCTCAGAAACCCTAACCCTAGCCGCATTTAACCCTGCCAGAGAAGAAGAATAAGAGCGGCTGGAAGGAGAGTCAACCACTGTCATCGTTGCACTGGAGCCGTTATCGACACCGGAGAGGTAAGTTTTTTTTTTGTAATGCCCTTCACGGGCTGTTACATTTTTTGCCTCTTTTGCTTTGAAATTCGATTCTAAGCATCCTCACACTCATATCGGCGACGAAAAGCCAAAATGAAAGCAAAAAATCGAGAGTGGAGCTCGACCGAGCTGCTGCACCCAAGACCCAAAATTGCTCCGGTGAGCCAATCCCGCTTCCCGTTTCCTTCTATTTTTCGACCATTGAATTCCTAATCATTTTATGTGCAGGATAACAAAAGAAAATCCTCGACCACGAGAGAGGAACAGCGGAGCTGCCGCACTGAAAACCCACTCTGCTGGTAAGCTTCAGTTTTTCTTTTTTTCCGGCCAACAGAGGCCACCTAACCTCAAATTTTACAGGTTTTCGCACAAAACCGACCGAAACCGGCCAGACCGAGAGGAGACGCTGTTGTAGGCGACGGAACCAGCGCCGGATCGGCTAAAAAATTTCAAAACCTTTATTTTATCCTTTTTTGAATATTTCAGGATATGTGACGCGTATTTCGATTTTTGTAAAAAAATTCAAAAAATTCAGGAACCGTTGAAAAGCACAGTAAAAAAAATAGTGTTTCGAATATCGATACGGGATAAGAATCACTCATTTTTTTCTACAGTTACAATTAATTAATTTTTAATAAATAATAATGGTATAATTTGTGAATATTAGAAACTCCTAATTAATTAAATACAAGTCACCAGTAGAGCCAGTAACTGGTCAGTACGAAATTGCTTATTTTATCTATATTGTTCGTATATTGCTAAACTGCTATTGTTTACTTACCACATGCACTTTAATTTATGGTTTTAATTGTCTTTCCTTTATCGATTTATATAACTGTTTTATCCCTATCTGTTGATTAGTTTGGAATGAATGTCCTTATTATGTTTCTTTTCTTAGTTGTTAAAATATCAATTTATATTTCATGTTTAATTATCGCTTTATTGATTTGTAATTTTGGAATGAGTTGGTTGTGTATAATTGATGGCTGGTTGATGATGTGGACATGTATGTAAAAGGGCTTATTAGGTGTCATGGGAAAGAGTGTACGGACCCGGTACATAGGATGAACCATACCATGAATATTATCTTAGTCCAACAGGATCGAGAAGTCCTATACCGGAAGGGATTGAGAAGTATTTGTTCACCCTCATACTTGATGAAATATTAAGACGGTGGTACATTTGGCGCCAATTACAGGACGGGATATAGGGACGACCGGTTAACTAATAAATTAGATATTGGGTTCACGTGTAGGGGGAACCCCCCAATGGACTCCCAAAAGTACCGGTAAGTAAGTAAAAAAATAAAGTTAAACTATTATTGTTTCTTGGAATGTATAATAAATTGGTATCTTGCTAATTGCCTTCACAAGTCGAATTTGAAAACTTAAAAGGTGGGAATGAAACTTATGTTTTTACATTAAATGAATTTACCTAAAAAAGAAAATGATTTCATTGATTGTTTTGTGATTTTTACTAACCTTTAATTTTTTGTATTGATTATTAAGTGTTGATATTCTTACTACACTAGTGTAGCTCATTCTCCTTATTTAATAATTTCATATTAGAAAAATCAAAATCTATATCCTGAACAGTAAGAAAGTTGGCGACTAAAGGTTGTCTCTCGTGTTCCATCAGAGTTGTCCTGTGGATGTTGACCCTGTTAGATTTTAATTGCATTTCTATTTCTGTTATTTTAATATCATTTAAGGGATATTCTTATAATTCTATTGGACATCCTAATTTACTGTGTAAGAAATGTGAACTCTAAATTCTCAATTGTTTTCGCTTATATTTTATTAATTCAATAAATTTCATCTCATAAAATTTTAGGCTTTTACATAAAAAGAAATAATGATAACATTAAATATATCATAATATTGCTGCTGTAGGAGATAAGAATACGAATATTGCTATTATTGATATAGACCACCTCTATCTCGACAAAAGCCACAGTCTTGTTGACATTAATTAAAAGGAACAGATGATGTTGTTGAAGAAAAGTGTTGACTCGAATGCGGGAGATTACAATTAAGAGAGTTGAACATAAGTATTAGAAACTTGTTGTTTAGTTACGCTGACTTCTAAAAAACAAAGATCGATATGAATTCTAGTAAATAATTTTGAGAACTAGGAATAACAACTACGTTTTTGTAGTCAATATGAAGATCTTTAAAAAATTTTATAAGATTAAATAATTGTTAATTAGATTATATTTATAGTTAAAATATGGTTTTTGATTTCTATAAATAAGAATCAATTAACAAAATCCTCTATAATCATGTGCTACATAAATTAAATTTCAGTTAGAGTAAATATACATGCACTTGATTTTGAAATAATTTCATAATTATTGTTAGATTTTAAAATTTATAGATCTTGTAACTTTTTTATATCTCTCTCTTTCATTCATCCTCTCAAACTATACATATACATATATATATATATATATATATCAATTTATTCATAATTGACTAAATCTGTATAAACACATCGAGGACATTAGAAACAAATTAAATGTTTAGGACTAGGGAAAAAGATTAGATTAGAAAAACAGAGTTTGATTGGGGTTTTTAAGACTTAGATAGTAGAAAATTAAGAATTAAAATTAAAAGTTTAGGCTATAAGTATAGAAAGAAGTTGAATTGAAATATACAAGTGGAAATTTTAAGAATTACAAAAGCAAAATTAGTTATACATAAGCGTCTCATTATTTTCATGCCACAGAGAGCTATAATATTGATCCTCCAAAGAAATCCCATAACACATCTCATCATGACCGTAAGTATTCATCCCTCCAAACTCAACCCCTTCCACCTCCATGTACCAGTTCATATCATCACTTGGCGATGAAGGAACATGCTCCATATAAGCCCATTGGAAGTCAGACTCCAGACAATCATGAACATACACGTGTCCGCCATCAAAGGATTGATCATCATCTTGGTCACCTTCAGCTGAGCCTTCCAATACTATTCTTGGGTTGATCTCAGCTTCCAATGATTTGATAACTCTATTCAGTTGTTCATCATTATGGTCCTCCAAAACTGCCAGTGATTCTTCTAATAAGGAGATTTTCAAGGCATCAATTCCATTATACTCAACTTCTTCATTGACGCATGAAAAGTTTTCAGAGACAAGAGAAGCCATTTTGTAGATTTTTCACAAACAAGGAGAAAAGGAAGAAGAAAGAAAGCTTGATTACCCAAGAGGAGATTCCTTCAATCTGGTGAGTTTCAGTTTGAAGGATTAGGGTTTTTATAAGACAAGATTTCAAGTGGGTACATGATACACCACCAAGAAAAGGCAAACTCTCAAATCTCGACCCACCAATCATGTGCTCATGTGCACCCATTAATTAATATAAAAAAAATGTATACAAGTATATACAAAAATGTATTGGTAGAGATGAAATGGGCTTTACAGATCAGCTAAATCTTGCATTAATAAATATGGGTGCATGTACATCCCAAATGAGATAATAAAGAAAGAAGAAGAAGAACAGGGAAGAGACAGTATCTAAACCAATGGACCCTCACGAGTGATAGACTTCTAGTTGCCGGGATATGAGTCAGTATTTTTTAATGCATTTGACACTAATTAAAGTTCAAGGCACTAGGGTTTTTGAAAACTTCAAATCCAAGATTACAGATCAAGTGATTTAATTTTTTAAAAAAGATGATGTGATGCATTAAGTAATGAATGAATTTAAAAAAAAAAATTAAAAAAAAAAAAGGCAGAATAAATTTTTAATCAATCATGATTTCTATCTTAATAATAATCACCACGAGATTAAATAAAATTTAATTTAATTATTTCTATAATTTTAACGATAAATAAATTATGTAATCGATTTAATTAAATTAAATATTATACATCAGATATCGTTAATTCATGTAAAATAATTGATAACTTATCATGTTATTATAATTTTACTAATATACTAATGAATTAAACAGTTTATTTATTATAATATTTAAATTCATCATTCTTAAATAAAACATGAAGATATTAGTCATTACAGTGTAATTTATTCGGGGGGATGGAATCAATTGGAGAAGTGTTTTGACATCCACAACAAGTGATGAATATATTTCTATAAAGGACAGTGTGTCACATGTTGGCTGGCTCCCAAACCAACCAGTAAAATTTAAAAGATGATTGATTGGAAGGTCGATGCCCACATTCTGGTGCACATGTTGCCATCACCAAAATGTTTAGTGGGGTTTTTGGGATTTCCAAAATCCTCTTTTATCTTTTCTTTCAGTCATTTAATCTATGGAGGTTGAAATCAGGCCATACCCATGTGATCCTGCCAAATCTTCAATTATTTTATTATTCATAATTTTATAATTACAAATATGATTATATTTATTTAAAAAAAAAAACTAAAAAATATATCTATCATTATATTCTAACATATACTAATTGCATTTATTAATGTAAATATAATTATAATATTATATTTATTAATGTAAATATAAATATATTTACAATAATAAAAAATAAAAATATATACATACGTTCGAACAAATTTTAAAATGCAAAATTTGAACATAACCCAATTTAGATATGAGATATTATCTCTAAACATAAATAATTAAGGTGAATAAAAATACATAATTTTTTTTATTTACGATCACTTTTAAATTTCTCCAATTTGAATTTGAAAGCAACAAATTTTTTTTTTTTTTTTAAAAAAATACTTGCATTAATTTGACTAAGTTAACCACGTACATGTCTTGATTCTTAAGTGCTTTTGTCAACAAAAGTATTTTTGGTGGTCAAGGTTTAAAGGCATAGAATTAAAAATGTAACAAATTAGTTAAGCATAAAAGTTGTCCGTTCAGCTTTTTTTTGAAAAAAAAAAAAAAAAAATTGTGAATTTAAGTTAATATTTTTAATTCGATATTATTTATTACATTATTATATATATATATATATATATTTATTAGATTGATGTATGTTTTTTTATGAAAAAAAAGATAATGAATTTAAATGGAATTAAATTTTTACATTATTTTTAATTAAAAGTTATTTATTATATTATAAGAATTGATGTATAGATAGCATAGACATATACAGTGAAAACGCATATTGAAATGATTATATATAGTTGTCATCCTATCCCACTAATAATATCATGGTTATAAAATATACATTGTTGATATGATTTTTGAGGCTGACAGTTGTTGAATGTGCTTAATTATTACCCTAATGCTTTCTGAGGGAATACCAAATTATCTATTTATGTCATCGTGAATCTGATACATACATACATACATACATACATATATATATACAAGCATATCGCCATTATGCGTAATCTTGTTTTTTAAGACGGGATATAATCTTGTTTACTAATGTGCTTAATACATCAATTATGGAATAACTAAAGTTTATATTCATCCATTAATCAAAGGATTTGATTACCATTATTAGTTGGTGATACATTTCTAAATTAAGTTATCATTCTAAATATTGCAAGGAAAGCATTTGACTGGTCAAATTTATTATAAAATTATAATTTTTTAATTATTAATTAAGTCATACATAGATTATAATGCATTAAAAATAATATTTAAATAAAAATAAATACAAACACAATTAATAATTAAAAAATAACAATTGATTATCACAAAAATTATAATATTTTTAAATAAATTTATACATTTATTAATTAAATGATACATATAAATTAGTCATAACACAACAAAAATAATTTATAAATAAGAAAACAATTTGATTCACCTCTTATAAAGAATAAAATATATCAATTATTCAACTATTCAATCAAACAAAAATTAATACTACTACATAAATTATAATTATCATTATTATACATATATATATATGTATGCATATATTAAGAAATTCTCTGATTGATATTTCTAAGCAACATCACTAGAGTTTTATAAATATTTTAATTAATGGGAAAAGTTGTTAAAGCTTAAAGTAGAATTCCCTTAGCTTTCACAAATTTTTACAATTAAATTAAAAAAAAAAAAATTATCAAAGGGTATCTTCTAGTTAAAAAACTTAAATGCTTTGAGAGTGCACAACATTTTTTTTTTTTTTTTTTGGAAATTTGCCATATATATATAATTTAGATACATACACAATTACAAATTAAGTTAATTATTATTCCACTACAAGCAAAAACATATTTAAGCGACAAATAAAAATCTGTTACTTACCGATCAAAATTTGAAGACGAATTTAACCAGGGATTTGATTTATGCTAATCAGAAACGGAACCAAAAGTTGATATGCATATTTCCGAAATTGTTTTTAAATTACATATAACATTAGTTTTATGTTATATTAATTTAGATGTTAATTAAGATACATAAACAGATACATCATAATATGGTTCTTGGAGCTGCCACAAGTAACCATCCGTAATATCTTCCAAATTAGAAACTCCCTCCAAATTATAATTTACGCCCAGATCATATTTCACTTCCCCATCTTCATTATACCACCAACTTGTCATGATCATGTCATCATGATCAATATCCATGCAGAAATCCATATGATCATCATCATCAACTTGTGCAGAAACCTGGGACTGGAACCTCTCTAGGCTGCGATCATCATGATTATCTTCCTTGGTTGTGTGATGATGATGAGGACGTGTGATTATCTCAGCTTCTAATGATTTGATTAAACTCGTTAATCTCTCATCATTGATGCAGTCAACTTCATAGTGAGCTTCCTCCATTAATGAAATCAAAAGCTCCTGAGAAAACTCATCTGGTTTTTCTCTGATGATGTTCTCGTACTGATCTTTGTTGTAATTGATCAGACATGCCATTTTTGTATGATGATTCAAAAGGGAAATTAAGAAAGTGATTAATGAAGAGATTTTTGTGAGGATGAATGAATGTGATGGTGATGGTGATGGTGAGGATAAGTTGTAAGCCTTTAAATAGGCCAAGTTGAAGTACCCACCACTATGAGCCTTACTGTTTGAGCTTCTAAGTCATTGCCTGTCATGTTTAATCATGTCCTGCCATATGCCTTGATTAATGATAAAGACATCTTAACAAATTAGATTTAACAATATTCATATATATACTTATGTATATATTGTATGCAGTGTACGTCTTTGCCATTTCCTTTGCTATATTTTAAAGGGTCTTATTTTTTATATACAGTACAAGACACATGCATGGATACATTTAGATTATAATATGAACGCATGTAACTTAAATGATAATTAGTATATATATATAACTTATATACAAGGGATGTGCCATATAATTTGGATTCTAGACATATGCGGTGCTTATCTCTTGGGCCAAAGGAAACTTCCTTTCTGCTATAACATAATCCTCATATTGACTTGTCCCACGGCCATGTGGACACATATGTATAATGTTGGTTGTTAAAGAAAAGAATATATATATATATATATATATATATACATATACATATATATATATATATATAGAGAGAGAGAGAGAGAGAGAGAGAGATGAGATTTATTAAAATTAAAAAATAAAATGAATAAATTTAAGTGATTATTGGGAGATCAACATGGAAAATCTTGTTGTCAAATGGTCTGAAATCATAGTGTCATAACAATAGTGAGACATGACCAATTGGGTCATCATGGAGAGGTTGATGAAACTAAGATGTGTCAAGTCTCTAAGACCAAATATATAATTATTTTAACGATGCACGTATATATAGATGTGTTGAATATATGGAATGGATGTACATGGTTAACCCATGAGGCATGATGTTGATCCCCCAACCCACGCTTGGTTTGCACATGGTGTGCCGCCAATTAGGCGTGTTGGGGGTGGGCTCTCACACAGTCTATGCACGTACGTGTGGATAATAAACTCATATTTCTATAAACAAAGGAAAAAAAAACACACACACACAAAACAAAAAGCGGGACGGAATTAATGTTTGGTTAAACCAGCTCAAACAATATCAAAATGATAAAGTTGGGAGGTCATCATGGACGTGATAAATTCTTGTGAATTTGCATTTGAATGCAGTGAGTTTATTGCATCAAACGATCAGTATTAATACTGTGTTTTCTGCACACATGAGATTTCAATATTTTACTTCAAATTGAAAAATATGTTTTCATTTCGAGATCTAAATTTGAGTTTGAAAAATATTACTTATTACGATTATGTAAAAACTACTTGATATGTAAAGAATATACTTCAACTTGTGGTTGGTTTAAATTGTTGATTTCCCAATCCTAGCACTTGTAAACTTATTAACTCAAAAGAAATTTATACATCCAAAAATTATCAAAATATATATTTGTATGCTAACTGAAGTTAGAACATATAATAGTCACATTAAGAAAATCAGGTTACTATGTATCTAATAGTTTACGAGCACTATACTTTTTCCTAATTAAAATTTTTTATATCTGCACATAGAAGATAATTTGTAAATTCAAAAACAAAATTATAATGAAAAATTTTCATTCCACTCAAAAGACCCTACAAATTGAACTGTTCACAGCAATGTCCTAACATTCCGGCGAACGAGGGACACAGAAACTTGACTTCCTGTCGCTCAAATCGTCAACTCTTCATTCTTGATGTTGCTTGTTATCTGTCCATGGTGGTGAAACAAAAGTATACCCACGTATGCATATTCTTCTCTGATCTGCTTCGCTACTCAATATTTTCCTGTCAATACTCAAAACTATCTACTCACGTCCTCTCAAAACCCAACCGAAAAGACCACAAAGCAAGCAGCTTTCTTGTTTACTGCAATTCTCAGATTACTAAAAACGGAAGAAATGGCAATATTGAAGAAGCCGAGTCTATATTTAACCGAATGTCTTCTAGAAATACAATCTCTTGGACTGCTATGCTCACGGCGTATGCAGAAAATGGTAAAATTACGAAAGCAAGGAAACTGTTCGACGAAATGCCTGACAGAACAACTGCTTCTTATAATGCCATGATAACGGGATATATTAGAAACAACCGTAATGTGGATGAAGCTTATGGATTGTTTTGTGAGCTAATTGAGAAGAACCCGGTTTCTTTTGCGGCAATGATCACGGGTTTTGTTCAGGCAAAGATGTTTGATAAAGCGAAGGATTTGTATGCTGAAATGCCGGCTGATTGGCGGGACCCGGTTTGTTCCAATGCTTTGATAAGTGGATACTTGAAAATGGGAAGATTGGAAGATGCAGTTCGAGTTTTCGACCATATGGTGGAGAGAGATGTGGTTTCTTGGACCTCTATGGTTGATGGGTATTGCAAGATAGGAAGAATTGTTGATGCTAGTGGTTTGTTTAGGAGAATGCCGGAGAGAAATGTGGTTACTTGGACGGCGATGATAAATGGGTATTTTAAGGTGGGATTTTTTGAAAATGGGTTTGGCTTATTTCTTAGTATGAGACAGGAAGGATTAGTGCGTGTTAATTCTACTACCTTGACTGTAATGTTTGATGCTTGTGGCAATTTTGGCAGATTTCGCGAGGGGATTCAGGTGCATGCACTGGTTGTCCGCATGGGATATGAACAAGATTTATTTCTTCGGAATTCTATCATTACCATGTATTGCAGATTTGGTTGTACCAATGTGGCCAAGGTATTTTTTCAAATGATGTGCATCAGAGATGTTATTTCTTGGAATTCCTTGATTGCTGGTTATATCCAATGTCATGAAATTGAAGAAGCTTATGAACTTTTTCAGAAGATGCCCAGAAAAGATATAGTTTCTTGGACAACCATGATCACCGGATTCTCTAGATTAGGAAATGTTGACAGATGCATCGAGCTGTTTGGGATGATGCCTGAGAAAGATGATATTGCATGGACTGCTGTAATTTCTGGGCTTGTAAGCAATGAGGAGCAGGAGGTCGCATTTCACTGGTTCATTGAGATGCTTCGGAAGGCAGTTAGGCCAAATCCTGTTACTTTCAGCATTTTGCTCAGTGCTTCAGCTGGTTTGGCAACCTTAAGCCTTGGGCAACAGATCCAGGCTCAAGTATTAAAGATAGATATGGAATTTGAAGTGTCCATTCAGAATTCACTTGTCTCATTGTATTCAAAGTGTGGAAATGTGGATGACGCTTACCAGGTATTTACAAGTATTATTGAGCCCAATGTTGTTTCTTTTAACTCGATGATTTCTGGGTTTGCTCAAAATGGACTTGGGAAAGAAGCTCTCAACTTATTTGCAAAAATGGAGAATGAAGGGCAGGATCCCAACGAGGTAACATTTCTTGCTGTTCTATCGGCTTGTACTCATGTCGGATTAGTAGAGGTAGGATGGAAACAATTTAAATCAATGAAATCTTCATATGGCATAGAACCAGGGCCCGATCACTATGCATGCATGGTTGATCTCCTTGGTCGAGCTGGATTTCTGGATGAAGCAACTGATCTGATCTCTTCAATGCCTTTTAAATCTCATCCTGGGGTTTGGGGAGCCCTTCTTGGAGCTAGCAAGACTCATTTCCGTCTTGACCTTGCAGAGCTTGCAGCTCAGAAGCTTATGGAGTTGGAGCCTGATAGTGCAACCCCATATGTGGTCTTGTCCCACTTGTATTCTGTTGTTGGAAAAAAGAAGGATGGTGATCAACTAAGGAATGCAAAGAAATCCAGGGGCATAAGGAAGAGCCCGGGATGCAGTTGGATTGTTTTGAAGGACAAAGTTCATCTGTTTCTTGCAGGTGATCAATCTCATATGTATTTAGAAGAGACTAAACTTATACTGCAAACAATTGCAAATGAGCTAGAAGAAGAGCTGGATGTGTAATATTTGTAAGTTTCTTGATAAAAAGTCGCAGAAATCTCTCTGGTTGTGATAAGCTCAACCATCAGGATTCAAACTGGAAGAATTTTCTTCCAAAGTTTTGCGATCATAATTTCATGCTTGACCATACACGAAATACAGGTATCACGAGAGAAGGCCATTAGCACCTTTACTTGGATGAGAGGAGAATGCTTGCTTTTCCTGCAATTTTGGACCTTACGAAAACTTCTGATTTGATGTACAGATTAGTAGGGAGACAAACTGGGAAAAGAGTATTTTTCGTCCTTGCTGAAGCATTTATGTGTAGTGGGTGGAGCTCACTTCCTAAATCTGCCTTTCTTTTCTTCTCTTTACTGCTAGAGTCAACACTTGCTCTACCAGTGATTCCAGCTCCGTATCTCCACTATTAAAATTGTCAAAATTGCTTCCTCCGTCACGGATTTGCAAGCAGCACTAGCTAGAGGTAGTAAATCCACCAAGCTTACCTATTTACCATGTTTTTCAGCATTTTCCCACATGTTTTCCTCAATCAACTACATATGTTATTCGATGAAGAAAAGTGGTAGATATCCGTTAACAATCGTGAGATAGCAAGCGGTCCTAGATGCTTTTATCATTGAAGTAAATGTGAATCTTTATGGTATTCACGTATGAGAAGTATAAAGATATCTTTTGTGAAATATGGAAAACTTTATGATGATTTGGATACAATGTTGCTGTTTTCTCAGGTTCAGGCAGGCACCACAATAGAAGCGCCCTTGGATTTCAGCTATTGAATCAATTTGGTCCTTGTCTTTTTCCTTTTTATATATTTGTATACACATTAAAACATATATCTATATATAAGATCATATATTTATTGTCTCCTCAAAGTTGTCCCTCATACTTTCAATTGAATCAACTTATGCCTTGTAATAACATTGTTTATTTTCAACTGTTATTAGTTCGAAGGCAAAGCAAAATAAAAAATACAAAGAGGAACACGGAGATGAGCGACATGAAGTACATAATATAGTAATATACAGACATTATACATATATATAGATAGATATATGCATGTGGCGGAGAACTTGGCCAAGTCATGCATTAGCTCTCCACCTCAGTCTGCACATCCTCCTCCGCAACCTCCACAACCTCCGCAGCCACCACAACCGCCACCACCTCTTCCATGTTCTTCATTACCACCGCCTGTACCACTGTTACCCCCATCCTTAGTAGCTTTAGGAGCTGGTGTTTCTGTTTGAGCTCCAGCTTCAGACAATATAATAATCCCACCATCTCTACTACCACTCTGCTTATTACTGCCTTGTTTAGTCTCGCCAATTTCAAGGTCACGAGTAACATAACTTTGTTTCAACACCACTGTTCGAATCGTTTTTGGTTGATTTTGCTTCCCTTTACGGCTGCCTCTTATGCACTTGCAGAGGCAACATAAGATGACAATGGCTGCAGCCACAGACCCACAGACTATAAGGACAATTGCATATGCTTTCATTGTGTTTATATATTACATATATATGTAAGTATATATATTGTTTTTTCTTGAAGCTCCTCAGAGCTGAATTCCCCTGGTGCTGCCCCTTCTCTATTTATTATATGTATGTACGTTGATTTCGTAAATTATATATTCTGTGAAAAATAAATATTTTGTAAGTTCACAGGTTATTTTCCGTAGACTTATGGGAAACATGAAGAAAGTTTCCATGTTTAGTTGACTTTGAATCTGCACAAGGAATTTTTCCGTTGCATCATTATTTCTTATCTCTTGTGAGACGAGCCATTTTCATTAACAATATTATAATATGTTTATACGTATATATATAAAGATATATATATTTGAAGTATATATTATCCAACCATTAAGAACTATAAACCTTTATCATTCTTGGTATATAGGTTATATTTAAATTTTTTTAAAAAATAAAGTTTATATACATATACATATAATTTAAAATATAAATTATCAAATGATTCAAGAATTACAAACATTTATCACCTTCCGTATATGGGTTGCGATTAAAATTAAAAAAGAAAAACCTTATAGACATATACATATACAAATTTGAAGTATAAATTATCCAGTCATTTAAGAATTAAAAATTTTTATCACTCTCCATATATGGGCTAGGATTAAATTAAAAAAAAAACCCAGAACTTTACAGAGATATGCATATATAAAATTGAAGTATAAATTATCCAATCTTCAAAAATTTAAAATTTTATCACTATCCATATCCAGGTTAGATCAAACTTTTTTTTTTAAAAATGAACTTTATATACATATACATATGTATATTTGAAGTATAGATTGTCACGTTCCGACACTCGATATGAGGCGTAATTTATATTCAAGTCATTTCATGCAGTGAACCCATGAAATATATACATACATTAATAAAAAAAAATATAATATAAGGTAACATCTCATGTGATATGTACAGTAACTATATATACAAAACATGATATCAGAATTTATAGTATAACAGAACAAACTAAAACTTTTCGAATATACACAAAATATACAAAAACGAGAACCATTTTATAGGTTCTACTCGTTTCGCAACAATGCTGGTTCTTCATTCTTTTCTGAAAAATATCATAATGAAATTTAATGAACTTCACCAACTCAATAAGTATTCTCGTTCTTTCAATCCAGATAAAATTTCATGCAAAATACACAGTAAGAAACAAAAGTAATAAAAATATTTTAGTACAAGTTTATGTTCTTATTTTTACTATTTCATATGTTCTTGATCGATCTGATGAATTCTCTCGAATATCATATACAAATATCAAATGTATATTCTCATACTCTCGAAAGTTATAAATATACTTGAATATCAATTGTCATTTCGAAATATAATCATACACACAAAATATCATAGATACACTCGAATATCGTTCATAATCTCGAAACATAATCACACACATACAAAAGGTTACAGATACACTCGAACGATCATTTTTATGATTTCATCACGCGATGCTGTTTATGTCATCATCGAGAAAATGAAAAATAGATCCCTCTATCGTATAGATAGTACACACACAAATCACACAATGGCCACAACAGGTACGTTTACTAGGTGGCCCATACTCACATGAATGTTTATCCACGTCTAGATTAGGTTTCAAACTCTATCCATGTACAGTTTCACCATGTCCGCTAAACATCAGCCACACACACACACCCCTCCTCGATTCAGACTAAACGAGAAGGTATTCAAGGCCCTTACCCTATTCACTCCTACTCTCTCATTCCAAAATTCTTAGTTTGTTTAAATAATCATTTCTTAACCTCAATTATTTTTTTTCCTTTCTGTTTTTACATTTTTTTTTCCTTTCTGTTTTTACATTTTTATTTCATTTCTTTTTCTTTTTCAATTTTTCCTTAATTGGGACTTTTTCCTTTCAATTTCATATTTCACCAGTCCAAATAACTCTTAGTCCGTTGGATATATTTTTTGGTTTTGTCTCCGCATAGGGTTTCAATTGTCTAGGTTTACTAATCATAATTTGTGTTCTGGTTTTTCATCAAAATTGGGCCAATGTCCCTTCAAATTTCAAAATTCATAATTTTTATAAAATGAATGCACTTCTCAAAATTTAACCCGGTTAAAATTTAGAAATACTTACTCCCTCACACATCTTTCTGGATTTGTCTGAATGTTCAAATCTTTCTATACACACGATATAATTAATTAAAATAGTTTGAAATATTAAAAATTAATTTAATTAAATTATAGGTTCCAACAATTACCCAACAAAATACCCAAATCTATCGGGATCCGTACCCGAAAAACCTTTTGGCTCTCCATTTGGCGAATCAGATTCTCGTTTTTTGAGAAAGATTTTTCAACTTCTCAGACAGCAAACCAAATTTCTGTTTTCCAAGGAAGACTTTTCAGCTTCTCAGCCGACAAATCAAAACCCAAAATGGTGGATCGAGTTCCCATGCTTGGGGAAGATCCTCGACTTCCCAAATGGGTCAGCTTTCCCCATTCTTAAGGAAGCCTCCTCAATTCTCGCATGGGTGGGTGGCCTTGCCAAGTTCGCGTGGCCAGCCCGATACTAGCCCCGCCACACTGACGCTCAACCACAACCAAAGCACAAAAACAGAACGGGTTTACCTTTTGGCGTGGGCGATTTGGCCTCGACTTGGCTCCTGGTCACCTCCTCTCGGCCACCTCGGGCTCCCTTGTGTGTTTGCTATTGGAATGGTAATTTTTACGCCTAAAATATCGATCAGTGCAAAATAAAAATAGGTTGAAAGAAAAATAGGAGAAGAAAGACGAAAAGGAAAAACTTTTACCTCGCTTACCTCGGTCTCCGCCGTCACATAGCGTCTCGGCCATTCCCTCTTCCTCTTTCTTCCTTTCGATTCGGCTTCCACACTCTCCCACCTCCCTCTCTCTTTTTTAGCTACTCTTCAAAATGAAAAGAAAACCCTAATCTCTTTCCTTTTTATACCCGTTCCCTCAACCGTTGGATCTTTATGACTCGATCTAGGCATTCTATTTTTTTTAAATCTCTTCCATCTGATCTCCCCAAGCGGTTCGATCTGGGTTGTCCATTTTCCTAATTTCCTTTATCCCTTTCTGCTTCTTCTTATTTATGTTTTTACCCTCTTTTTTCTTACCCACTTTGATTTAAGTCCCTGAATTTACTTAAAAGTCCTAATTTTTGAAAATGTCTTTCATTTACACCAAAACTCCAAATTTGTTATTTACATTTTTTTCTTTTAAGTGGATATTACAATTCTTCCCTCCTTATAAAAATTTGGTCCTCCAAATTTAATATGTCTCTACAGTAGGTGAGGAAATCAAACTCATATCAAATCTTCAGTCTCCCAAGTACATTCCACTGGTAAATGATGTCGCCAGAGTACCTTAACCATTAGAATAGTCTTATTCCTCAATATCCGTTCTTATTTGTTCAATATTTTTATGGGTATTTCCTGATAGGACATATTTTTTTCAATAGAAATCTACTCATACTGAATTATATGTGATAGATCAGGCTAGTATTTATGTAACATGCACACATAAAATACATTATGAACGTTAGCCAACTCTGATGGTAATGTCAATCGGTAAGCAGTAGATCCAATTCTCTCCAGTATTTCGCATGGTCTAATGAAGCGAGTGCTCAATTTGTCTTTCTTCCCAAATCTCATAAGGCCCTTCATTGGTGACACTTTTAAGAACACATGATCCTCTGTTTCAATTTTCAAACTCCTTCTACGATTATCTGCATAACTTTTCTGTCTACTTTAGGCAGTTTAAAGATTTTTCTTAATTAGGACAATCTTGGAGGTAGTTTCTTCAATTAATTTGGGTCTAATTAATTTTCTGCTCTCAATTTCTTCCCAACACATAGGAGATCGATAGGATCTACCATAAAGTGCTTCATATGTAGCTGCACTAATACTGGACTGATAGCTATTGTTATAGGCGAATTCAATCAATGGTAGATGGTCGTCCCAATTTCCACCCATATCTAGTGCACAAGCCTTAAGCATATCTTCTAATGTCTAGATGGTTCTCTCCATTTGGATATTCGTTTGTGGGTGAAATGTTGTGCTGAATTATAAAGTGGTGCCTAAGGCCTGTTGAAAACTTGTCTAAAACCTAGAAGTAAAACGAACATCTCAATCTGAAACTACTGATACCGAATTTTATGAAGTCTAATAACTTCCTTAATATATAATCTTACAAGTTTATCTGGAGGATCTGTAGCTTTTATTGGTAGGAAATGGGCTAACTTCGTTAATTGATCCACTATCACCCAAATAGTATCATGGTTCAATCAAGTCATAGGCAAACCCATCACAAAGTCCATAGTGATGTGTTTCCACTTCCACTCTCGAATTGGTAGAGGTCGAAGTAATCCCCCTAACTTTTGGTGTTTGGCTCTAATCCGCTGATATGTGAGACATTTACCAACAAATTCGAAGATATCTTTCTTCATCTGAATTCACAAATATTGAGGTCGTAAACTTCGATACATTTTGGTGATGTCTGGGTGTATACTAAACCTAAAATTATATACTTCCACTAATCTTCAAGTTAGGGTCATTCAAAACGCATAATCTTCATCTGAATCAAAGTAAACCATCATCGTGAACTCTGAAGTTAGACCTTAAACCTTGTTCAGTTTCTTTCTTCAAGGTTCCTATAGTAGTGTCAGTTTCTTGAGCATCTTTAATTTTCTGAATTAATACTGGCTCGATTCTCAAGCTGGCTATATACATTCCCCATTTGTGAATATATCATTGTAATTCTTGTAAGGTCTCTAGAGTTTTGCATCCAAAAGCTACTAGTTTTGCAATCATGCTGGAGGTACTGCGATTTAGTGTATCAGTCACCATTTTTTTTTGTGGATGACAGGATATCTTACACCATAGTCCTTAAGAAGATCCATCCATCTACGCTGGCGTATATTCAGTTCCCTCTGCGTGAAGAGATATTTAAGACTTTTGTGATCAGTATAGATCTCAAACATCTCTCCATACAGATAATGATGTCAAATCTTAATGGTATGAATAATTGTAGCTAATTCTAAGTCATGGGTCAGATAATTTCGTTCATGATTCTTCAATTGTCTCGACTTGTAGGCGATGACTTTGCTATTTTGCATTAACACACACCCTAAACTCTGGCCTGATGCATCAGTATATACTGCATAACCCCCTGATCCACTAGGTAGTGTTAGTATTAAAGCCGTCACAAGTCAATTTTTGAGTCCTCTGAAGCTATTTTCACATTCTGGGGTCCATTCAAACTTAATATCCTTCTTAGTAAGGCGGGTAAGAGAGGTTGCAATTTTAGAGAATCTTTTCACAAATCGGCGGTGGTACCTAGCCATACCCAAAAATTTTCGAACACCCTTTATTGTAGTGGGATATTCAAATCCCATGATATGTTCAACTTTTGTTGGATCTACATATATTCTATGTTTAGAAACTACATAACCCAAAAAAGCAATTTGTTCGAGCCAGAATGCATATTTACTCAATTTTGCATATAATTTTCTTTTCTAAGAGTTTCTAGTACTTGTCTTAAGTGTTCAACATGTTCTTCTCGACTCTTGGAGTAAATCAATATATTATCAATGAATACAATAACAAATTGGTCTAACCCATGCTCAAACATCCGATTCATCATATCCATAAATACCGTTAGGGCATTCGTCAATCCAAAAGGTAAGACCAAGAATTCATAATGGTCATACCTGATTCTAAAGACGGTCTTTGAAATAACTTCGGATTTAATCTTCACTTGATGGTAACCAGATCGTAAATCAATCTTGGAAAAGATCTGTACCCCTTACAATTGATCAAATAAGTTATCAATTTTGGACAAATGGTATTTATTCTTGATAGTGATCCTGTTTAGTTGTCTATAATCAATACACATTCGCTTGGTTTCATCTTTTTTATTGGCAAATGTTACATGAGCACCATAAAGAAAAATACTAGGGCGAATGAATCCTTTACTAGGGCAAATAAATCATTTCTCTTGGAGTTCTGTTAATTACTTCTTTAATTCTTCCATTTCAGCTCTCACCAGTCTGTAAGGAGCAATGGAAATTGGTTGGGCGCCTAGTTGTAGATCAATGAAAAATTCTATTTTAGGGTATGGAGGTAATTCTGGAAGTTCATCAGGAAATACATCTGGATACTCACAGACCACCAACACATCATAAAAATCAATCTTCTTATCTTTATCACCTACCACGTCAACCTTTACATGTTAGGCTTAATAAATTATCTACTTAAATAACCATACTTTTTGGTACCATTCAATTACGAAGTAAAGGTTTCTTCATTAGGGATATTAAATACAACCTTCTTGTTATGGCAATCTAAAGTTGCGTAATGAGCCGCTAGCTAGTCCATTCCTAATATTACATCAAAATCTCCCACATCTAACAGTACTAAATCTATTTTTAATTCCCTATCAGTTATCTCTATTATACAATTTTTTATAAATAACATCAGAAAATAATACCTTCGTACTTGGTGCAGATATCATTAAGATATGCCCCTAATAAACAGGTGTAACACCCAATCGTTGTGTAAAGGTGTGTGACATGAATGAGTTTGTGGAACCAGGATCTACTAATACCTTAGCTAGGTTCTTTGAGACAGGATACATACCTTGAACCACGTCTGGGTATACTTTAGCATTTGCTGCAGTAAGTGTGTATACTCGTCTCCATCTTTGAGCTTTTGTTGTTCTTTCATAAGTGAGCAGTTACAGATAAGATGATGTTGGCTACCACACTTAAAACAGGATCGAGTGACATGATGATACGGCTGATTACCATGATTCTTTCCACAAGTACGGCAGGTCGGTGCCCTATCACGAGTTGACGGTGGTCTAAGAGATACCTCTGTTACCATTCTGGGCCTCTTATCTTGTGAACTATATCCTGGAATCTGCCTTCTTAGAGGCATCGGGGGTTTAGAACTACCTGCTCTGAAGGATAAACCCCTCAGTCTACTTTCTACTATTTCTACTTTTGCCAAAACCTCTCATAAGTCTTTAATTCTAGAACTGCAAGAGCATCATAGATCTCTGGGTGTAGCCCCCATTGAAATTTTCTCAACCTCTGTCCTTAATCAATCAAAATGGCTGGAGAAAACAGATCAACTCAATGAATATTCGAACATATTCTACCACTAACATATTCCCTTGAGTGAGCTGCATGAACTCTAACTCTTTTTTGTGTCGGAGTCATGCTGAAAAGTACTCGGTGTTGAACACCCCCAAAAATCTCTCCCAGGTGATGGGAACAAGTAAGGTGGTCTATCTGAATTTCCACCAATGGTCAGCTTCACCCACAAGCAGGTATGTAGCAATAATCACTTTCTGTTCAGAAGTCACCCCCAAAACTCAAAATGTCTTTTCAATTACTTTCAACCATCATTCAGCTTCAATAAAATTCTTGATACCAGCAAATGTAGGAGGATGGAGTCTCATGAACTTTTTGTGACAGTCTGGATCCATAACGATTAGTTCTGGATTATATGGAACCAGTACTAGATGAGGGCCAGGTATCCCTTCTCTAGGCTGCTTAACAAGCTCCTCTACCATGTGGTATAACCAGTAAATAAGCTTCTGTAAGAACATGTAATCGGGAGCTTACTCCGATGGAGTCTGTTCACGTCTTTTCTCACAACCCTTTATTCAGAAAAGAATGAATTATAACATTTCAAAATAACATTTTATACTTCTCAACACTGAAATAATTGCAAAATATCATATTTAAACTCTAAAACTACATGCACAAGGGATGTTTCTA